>NC_040041.1:20629305-20803953 GCF_003713205.1 Coffea eugenioides
CATTTCCTCCCGTACCACAACGAAAGTGGACCTAGTAAACACTTCAGCAGCATGTTTTTCCAGCGCCTGCAGCTGTGTCGCACCGAGAAGGGTAGTGTGCTCTGTCACAGCCCGTTGACGCCTCTCTTCATGTCGCAAGCGGCCCACCGCCAAGTCATATGTTTGAAGGCACTCAAAAAACTTCAACTTGGGGGTCAGATGTAATTTTAAGACCTGATGCATTTTCTCGCACCTTTGGGTACTCCGCACTCCTCCGAAAAAGTTGCCTCTCAGGAAAGCCATAGCCCAGAGCTCCCTCTTGCGGTACATCTTCTTAACCCATTCGTTATTTTCAAGCCGAAAACGTCTGACAACCCCTGCCCACCTCGTTTCAAAATTGGGAATTGTAGAATTCATAAACATGCAGGTCTTGAATGCCTGCAAGAACTCTTTGTCCCTTACATTTGTAGCAGCATTCATTTCCAAATGGAAGCTGCAAAGTCTGTGCTTAGCTGTGGGCATCAATTTTTTAATGCACTTTCGCATGGACTTGTCCCCATCAGTCACCACTGCTATCGGTTTCCTCCCATTCATTGCTTCTAAGAAAGTACTTATAACCCAATCATATCCCTCATCTCCTTCGCGAACGATAAAAGCACACGCAAAGATACATGTCGAGTAGTGATTGTTAACCCCACACAACACAACCAATGGAAATCTGTACTGGTTTGTATTATACGTGCTGTCGAACACTAGCACATCCCCAAAGCATCTATAGTCGTCTCTACACACGGAATCAGCCCAAAGCAAGCGATTCAGTCGGCCATGGCCATCTACAGAATATTTGAAAAATAAATTCGGATCACCTCGTTGCTTGCCTAACAAGAATGCAAGTGCCGAATCGCTGTCCCCATCACCAACTGCTACCTGCCTCTGCCGATTCAGCGCATTGTACATATCTGTTTCATGGAAACCCAGGTTGCGGTATCCGCCAGCCTGTACAGCTAGTAGTCTCATAATGTGACTTGTTCTTATTCCTGCTTGTTGCATAAGTACTGCCTGTTGCAGGTCCGACTTCCCAACCTTTCTATGCGACCTCATGAAACTAACACTTTCAGGACTGCACAAACGATGGCAATGTCCACTAACAAATTCTGCAACAACGTACTTTTGTTTCAACTCGTGTAACCGAACCTTCAAATGTGCTTCACAGTTCACTCTTGTTACTGCCTTCGGTTCCCTTATTCGATCGCCTCTGTTCAGGTGCTTTTCATGTCTTTCGCCTTCCTTATTGCAAAGCCATGACCTCACTCGGACAATGCCTTTCTTATCTTTTCTCTTGCACCCTTTTCGTACCCCAAAACCGGTTGCTCTTGCATACATCATATACAATGCTTCTGCCTCTTCAATGCTGTCAAACTCCATGCTACCTACATCTATATCATCAATACAGTGGAATGCAGCGTTTACATTTGGCCCGTCTTCACCAACAATGTCCCCTATAGCACCGTCCCCTAAAATCCGTTCTGTTCTGCAGTTGGTTGTTGAATGGACAATTTTTAATCTGTTGCCACTTTCTTCACCTTCGGCACTCGCAGCAACATCCCGTGTGCTCCATGGATGCCCTTCCACCATTCGCATTCGCAATCCCGTTTGCTTCATGTTACCACTTTTATTGCTAATTCTGCTATGCGGGCTTATTCAACTTTGTTGCGTTCAAAACTGTCTCCAACAAACTTTGCAATTCAACACCACCAATGGAAGACCGAAAATGAGTTTACGAACCTGTAATAAGCAATACAGGTAATCATTCAGTGCCTTCATAGGTTACGAACATTATCTGATGGACACAATGTTGTTGACTTCAAAATGTTATGACATGATAATCCCCCAAAAAACCCCCAAACAATTCCCCCTCTCACAATCAATGTAGGTTACAGAAAACACTGGTTCACACTTACGCTCTCGGTCTTCCATCTGCATGATGACAAAATAAAAACTTACGCTTACGCTTGCTTAATTGACACTGTGCACTGCTACCTTACCTCCAAACAACCCGCGACGAAGACGACATTGTACCGTGGGAGTGAATGACAGCAGATCACCTCAAAAACCTAAAATAAGGGATGAAGCTAATCAATGAATGGCATCATAGGTCACGAACAATTGTCTGATGTACAGTATGTTCTTGCAGGCAAAAATGACTACATGACAATCCACTGAAACTGGGCTAAAGATTTCCCCTGAGACAATCACTGTGGGTTACACAACATACAGCTTAATCGCTACAGCCTTGTTCTTGCAATTTCATGATGCAATATGGCACAATATTTCAGTCCAACCTAAACGGAAACGGAACATAAACACAAACACATACAAACATGCGTCGTCGTTTGATACTCGGCACTGCTGCCTTCCATCCACGGGAAGTGGCGCCGCGAGGGACAATAACACACACTTGCAATACCGCACCTCCTTATCTGCACAGCCGTTTGGGTTCCCCTTTGCAGGTATTCATGAATTACAACGCAAATCTCCGGAATATACGGAAAACAACCAACGCACCTTACTCGCAGTCTTGTACAAGACAATTGATGTTCATGAAATAGCCACCGTCGCTGTACCTCCGCTGACTATGTCGGACATTCACAACAAAAGCCGGTGAAGCTATGTACACATTTTTGCCCGCTTCAGTCCTGTTTTGGGGCTACACGGAAATTAAACAAGCAACAGTCCCGACAATCCATTACCTTTATTTAGGGTTTACTTTCCCAAATCAGTTTCGACCCTTCTTTTTCCCGCCTCACCGTTCTTCACTAGTTGTTATTCAGTAAATGTAAAAATTGGCATGCCCTATGCGCAGACAAAAAGTTATTCAAATTATCTTTTTTCCGCTGTATACATATTTCATCATTTTGTTTTGCATACAAATTTAAATGTATAATAACTGTATATTTAGGCTTGTTTTGCATACATATTATAAAGTCGCAGCTGTTTATGGCGTTTGTCTATTATATGAACCTGGAACGACATTTTGTTTCGCATGATTCTTTTTTGCATACATATTTCCGCTGTATATGATTTTGTTTTCCATACGTATTATAAGTGTATATTAGTATAAATGTATAAATTAATATATATATTAATATTATGTAGCAATGTATCTGTATAATTAGTATAAATGTATATACCTATTAATATTATGTACAAATGTATAATTAATATTATGTATATTAATATAAATGTATAAATGTATATAATACGTAATATAAATGTACATTTACATGTATAAGTGTAAATACATTAAAAACATATAAATTGTAAATCAATATTATAAAAATGTATAAATTAATATATTTTAAATATATATTAATATTATGTACAAATGTACAAATATAATTAATATAAATGTATACATGCATTAATATTATGTATCAAGGTAAAATTAATATTTTGTATATTAATGTAAATGTATAAATGTATTATATTAGATATTATACATAATATAAATGTCTATTATAAATATAAATAAATATTTATATATTATGTATAAATGTACATTTATATAAATGTGTAATATATTATATATTATATTATGTAATATTTATGCAAATATATTATAAATATATACAAATATACTACAAATAAATTAAAAAATTTGTAATCTGTATGTATAAATATATAATATTACAAATGTATAAAATATATAATACACATTAATATTGAATTTAATTTATGCATAATATACATATTAATATATATTATGAAACAAAATTTAGTAAATATATTTATTAATTTATATATAAATAAATGTATTTATATAAATATATATTATTTATTTCAATTCATAGAATATATATAATATTATACATAATTGAACTAATAGATTCACATTGATATAATATATATAATATACATAATTGAAATATACCTATTCAAATACATCATTGGAATGTACAAATTGAAATATTTTAAAATATAATTCAAATATACATATTAAAATACATAATTCAAATTTAGAAATTTAAATATACTTACTACAATTCAAAAAATTTATTGCACGAATGGCGTAAATACAGGGTGTTTTATTGCAAACCTGATTAAAATTTTGTTCCCGTGAACAAAATTTTCCACCCCTACAACGGGTACTCAGTTCTTATAAGCTATAAACAGTTACTGTTTAATTCGAAATCGGTTTATTTTACTTTCTCCGCCACATACAGTTTCAAATGGAGAACGGGGTTCTCTGTTCTTCTAATGCAGCAAAGTCGTAAAAAGCTAGTGTTCGACTGAACACCGGTGTTAAATTTTTTTTTATCCGATAAATAAATAGTGTTATGCAAAAAAAATTAAAAGGCTACTCTATTCTTATAATGCTGGATAAGCCATAAAAAGCTAGTGTTTTACGACAAAATAGATTTATTATATTTTAATCCCAAAAACAATATGGTATGTTTGTGACACGGACATTGTGTTCGGAATAATGGGTTTTAAAGAGATGAAATTTGATGACAAAATGATACTTTACGATATCAATGAATAACAGTTGAAACACATTCACAGACTTGGTATTTCAAATCACAGTATTCATTATTTAAAATACCAAATTTGGGAAAGTATTTGAACTGTTATCCAATGGTTTCGTAAAATAATATTTTTGGTGAAATAGCAGTTGTTGAACAGCTCTTTTGCCACAAACAAAATAATGTATCGGAATAAAAGAATCCGTCATCCAATAAAACACCAGCTCTTTATGGCTTTTATGTATTACAAAAACAGAGTACCCATTTTCCCATAAAACAGCAGCTTTTTATGGCTTTTATGTATTACAAGAACAGAGTACTTTTTTTTTACATAAAAAAAGTTATTTCATGGATGAAATAAAAAAAACCCATTTTGTAAGACAAAGCACAAAAGTCAATTTGATTGGTGTGTTAGGGGAAAGAATATCAGATATGTAATGTACCTGTATTTGACGTTCAAAATACTGCAGTGATGTTTGTGAAAAACACCGTAAAAAATATGTAATTAAAATGGAACCAATTTTGATTATTTAAAATACCCAATATGTGAATGTGTTTTAACTGATATCCATTGATATGCTAAACCATCGTTATCCCACGAAATACCAGCACCTTAACACCCATTTTTTCCATAAACAAATTTATTGATGACATAAAATAAAACTATACCTATTTTCCAATAAATGGGTATTTCAAAGAAATACCCAGTGTATTATTGGAAAACGGTTTTATTTCTATTTTATCCAATTAATAAATTTGTTTATGGGAAAATGGATAGTATGTTGTTGTAATAGATAAAGCCATAAGGAGGTGGGGTTGTATTCCAAAACAAGTACATTAAAATTTAATCGGGTTAAAGAAGTTGTATTCGGAATAATGGGTTTTAAAGAGATGAAATTTGATGAAAAAATGATACTTTACGATATCAATGAATAACAGTTGAAACACATTCACAGACTTGGTATTTCAAATCACAGTATTCATTATTTAAAATACCAAATTTGGGAAAGTATTTGAACTGTTATCCAATGGTTTCGTAAAATAATATTTTTGGTGAAATAGCAGTTCTTGAACAACTCTTTTGCCACAAACAAAATAATGTATCGGAATAAAAAAATCCGTCATCCAATAAAACACCAGCTCTTTATGGCTTTTATGTATTACAAGAACAAAGTACCCATTTTTCCATAAAACAGCAGCTTTTTATGGCTTTTATTTATTACAAGAACAGAGTACCCATTTTGTTACATAAAAAAAGTTATTTAATGGATGAAATAAAAAAAAAACCCATTTTGTAAGACAAAGCACAAAAGTCAATTTGATTGGTGTGTTAGGGGAAAGAATATCAGATATGTAATGTACCTGTATTTGACGTTCAAAATACTGCAGTGATGTTTGTGAAAAACACCGTAAAAAACATGTAATTAAAATGGAACCAATTTTGATTATTTAAAATACCCAATATGTGAATGTGTTTTAACTGATATCCATTGATATGCTAAACCATCGTTATCCCACGAAATACCAGCACCTTAACACCCATTTTTTCCATAAACAAATTTATTGATGACATAAAATAAAACTATACCCATGTTCCAATAAATGGGTATTTCAAAATACCCGGTGTATTAATGGAAAACGGTTTTATTTCTATTTTATCCAATTAATAAATTTCTTTATGGGAAAATGGATAGTATGTTGTTGTAATAGATAAAGCCATAAAGAGGTGGGGTTGTATTCCAAAACAAGTACATTAAAATTTAATCGGGTTAAAGAAGTTGTATTCGGAATAATGGGTTTTAAAGAGATGAAATTTGATGACAAAATGATACTTTACGATATCAATGAATAACAGTTGAAACACATTCACAGACTTGGTATTTCAAATCACAGTATTCATTATTTAAAATACCAAATTTGGGAAAGTATTTGAACTGTTATCCAATGGTTTCGTAAAATAATATTTTTGGTGAAATAGCAGTTGTTGAACAGCTCTTTTGCCACAAACAAAATAATGTATCGGAATAAAAGAATCCGTCATCCAATAAAACACCAGCTCTTTATGGCTTTTATGTATTACAAGAACAGAGTACCCATTTTCCCATAAAACAGCAGCTTTTTATGGCTTTTATGTATTACAAGAACAGAGTACTTTTCTTTTACATAAAAAAAGTTATTTCATGGATGAAATAAAAAAAACCCATTTTGTAAGACAAAGCACAAAAGTCAATTTGATTGGTGTGTTAGGGGAAAGAATATCAGATATGTAATGTACCTGTATTTGACGTTCAAAATACTGCAGTGATGTTTGATTGTGTTTGAAATGATGACCATGCCAATAGATAACATTTCAAACACAATCAAAGGTTTGGTATTTTGATTAACAACCATGCCAATGGATAACATTTCAAACACAATCAAAGGTTTGGTATTTTAATTAACAAACATTCGGTTCCGCTTAGCTTACATACTTTTCTGGGTACTTTTCAAAAACAGCACTCTAGTCCTTCGATCGTGAAATACAAGCCCTGTACATTTCGGCATTTCCTTTCCCTTTTACACAAATCCTTTTGACTTAAGTGCTTTCCAATCACTAATTTTCATTAATATGTTTACATTGCAACAAACAATTTAATTCCGCATAAATTGCAAAAAATTAGTATCTCAACTATTGGGACTTTGCTGATTCTTTGGAGGTCTGATAACAAAGCCGTTGAGAGCTGGTATTTTTATTACCGACACATTTTTTCCGTAAATGGACTGATTTCTATGATTTTCCTTTACTAAATGTCAAAGTACCGCCATTTAACCAGCATAAATATATCTCTTTGTTCAGAACTTTAAACAATAATGCTATTAACCTGTATCTTTCCCTTTCAGACCAAGTTTTTTGACTTGTCCATTTTTTCTGCGGCGCGGACAAAATTCTTTGGTTACTTTCCTATAAAACTTTTACACAAAAAATTTATATATGCATAAATTTTTTGTGTAAAAAAACTAATTTATTCACATACGATCGAGTATTTATCCAAGTATATTAAAACTCCACACTAAGTAACGTACTCAATTTTAATCATGAATACAACACTTTTCTGTTATTTCAAATAACAAAAAAAAACTGCTTCGCATAAGTTTTTTTTCATAACTGCTGTGCGCTAATCATTCTTTCTTTCTTCAAATTTCTGAACCTTCTTTACGCACATTTTTTGTCCAAAGCATTTGCAGCATTTTTGCTGCGGTAATGGGTACATTTGCAAATACAATAAATGCCTCTCCTTCTAACCTGCAATAAGACATCCTGTCCCAACCCAGGACGATAGTACGGAACTCTGTGTGCTTTGTTTGCTTCATTCCGCACGCTGTCTGCTTCATTTCCTCTCCACGCGCTCACCGTCACTTTAACGTCTCCGTTTGGACCGTTTTGCCCCCAACACGTGTCGCTCCCTGCCATCATTCCTACCATAGGCAGGTTCCCACCATAAAGGTATCCCACTATCATCGCTTTGAAACCAAAAGCAATGATGAGTTGTTAGAATTATTTTTTTTTTGCCAGTGTTAATACCATTTAGATTAGTTAAATAAGCAGCAATGCTATTTTTTTCCGATAACGATAATATTTGTATAATTTAATCTATCATATTCTACAAGGAAGGGAGCCTAGAGAAACGGTAAAAGGAGTTAGCATGCATACAAACTTGAGTAGATCAAAAGAGTGATCTGACATCTCTTTTAAATTTTTTTCACTGCATATGGAGTTCGAACCCCCTCCCTCCAACCTATAGGCCAAAGAAGGATTTAGTCCTTTTTGGTCGGAGCCAAAGCAACCAAGTCATTGGCCCCCATGTTTTGCTAGACAAACTTTTCTGGAAAAGCATATTGGTACTGGCATCAGGAGGAAGGTAAAATTGCAGTCCCTTCATCGGTGACGATGCATGCATTTGCTTACCCGGAATAACTGTCAACTAAAAAAAACCAAAAAAAAACTTTGTACATTTTGCAACTTGGGTTGAGTAGGTAAAAACCAAAAAAAAAAATTAATTGATGATGGAAACTCAAGTGCACCACCTTCAAGAATGAACGGAGTTACCATCTAGAGTTCAAGGTGCAACAATCTCTGGCAAATAAAAACCCTTGGAAAATTTGACTTGTAGATGCAGTTTTTACAACCTCAAAAGTTGAAACTTCTCTACTGACGATCACAATATGAGAACATATATATATAAAAATACACATATAACAACTCAGCATTCCAGTACGCACTCTCAGGTAACAGCTACAAATTTCCTTGTAAAAAAAAATACTCAGCATTGCGGAACAAAACCGTCCATTTATTTTTGACCGTCAACTATATATTTGCTAATAAGGCAATCAAGAAAGCAAGCCCCATAAGTGACTACATAACCCATAGAAAGTTATGTTGAAGTGTCATCACAATCAAAAAGTCCCCATCGCTTCTGCAAAACTATGTGATGTTCCACTGTAACAAAAATACAATTGTTAAATAACAAAATCAATCAAATTTATAATAATAATTTAATAATTATAAAATTAACTGTAATAAAATAATAATATAATAATGCATAAATATGGAGGGTAGAGACACAGATATTTCACTTTTTTTAAGGTGATTTAAACCTCTGCGGAAGAATCAATTCCGGTGCAATAGAATCTCCAGCTTATAACTCCCAAGATACAAAAGCCCAATCACACCTACAATTACTCTCATTAGTCTGCACAACTAAGAAAGTATTTTTTCTTACCAATCTATGAGATAGAAAATAACAAAGGAGTGGATCGTTTTTCTCTTATGAATTATAGCTCACAAAACATAAGTTCTTGTAGCAACTTTTTCTATCTCAAATACATATATTTATAGGTGAAGAAAAATTAGACAAACATAACCTACACCACTTATAAAACACCAAGTAAATGCAGAAATTATTGACCATTCAAAACACATTGAAATTTGTAGTGTAGGTTACAAAACTTATGGTAATTGAAAAGTAATAATTTCATATAATAAATCTTTAGTAAAAAATAAATACCAATAAATTTCAAAATTATTTTCTAATTTATTCTCCTTGTAACTTACACCTTTAATTGGGAATTTAACTATTTTATTAAAATACTCCAACAATCCCCCACTTATTTTAATAAAATAAGATAATATAGTATTATATGGCAAGAAAGGACTAACATGCATAATATAGGTAGCAATGCTTTGAACCTATATTTAGTGTTATAGTAATTTCCAATACCAAAATCAGTAGTGAATTTCGGTCTTGAACTATGGCTGCTTTGGGGATATTGAATATCACCTTACACACACAATAGTCCAGGTGTTCTCATGAGCTAATAAAGTTGGCACTTTATAGCCTTGTACTCAATCCTTGTTTTTTTCATGAGTGTATAAGAGAACAAGTCCCAATTCTCTTTAGGGCAGCCCCACCCATAACACTCATATAGGTGAAATCCATCAAGGGTGCTCTCGTAACTCATACACCCCACTCATAGGAGTTATAGATTTCATTAAGAGCAATATAGTTCAACCTTTCTTCAGTTTCAGGATGTATGCACATATAGCATAGGGATGGACCATACTTATCAAAATTTGTGCATACCCATTTCAAATCACCATGTAATTCGATTTTTCCTTTGAACCTAACTCTTGGGATCTCCAATCGTTAGGTTGGGTATCCTTACATGTGATTTATGATTCATGGACTTTAGTCACATCCCTTTCATGGTTTATCATATCTTTGCCTCAAGCTTGAGTTATTATCAAAAAATATAAACAAAGATATGATCTCATTGACACTCAAGTCAAATTATTTTCATCAAGTATCACAATAATACTGCGATAATACCAATATTTTATGAGAATATTTCTCACATAATTGCCATACAAGCAATTATATACACTTCAACTAAAGGTTCAATGTTTTCATTTTTTCCCATCCTAGTAGCTAGTAATCTCACTAGAAATCATCAACATAGATGATCATTAGTTTACTATTAGAAGTTACTCTATTTCTCAATAATTCTCAATTTCATCGATTAGGCTAGTAGTCCATAAACCTACTAGGAACCATATTTACCATCTCCATGGAATTTCCATATAATTTCTGTTTGCAAAATTGTGAAATACATACTTCAAGTGTCTTCACAATATAGTCATACTTTTGAGTGTGTGTCCATCTGTGCAAACTCAAAGAAAGAATTAAGAAATCTAAAAAATATGATACTCAATGTCATTTAATATTGCACTTAATTGCAACTTTAAAATTCACATCCACAAGTTGCAATTATAACCCCCACTATTTAAAATATAATAACCCCCATATATTTTTTAAAATATAGATCCATGTCATTTAATTGAGCATCCTCAAGTAATTAATCTAATTCTTTGCATTAATCTTTAGTAAACAAATAACCCCCCTCTATTTTAATGCTTTCATGATATACAACTAAACACATATCGCATTTAAAGATCAAATCTTTGCATATTAATATAGAAAATTACTATGACCCCCACTATTTGTCACAATTTTATAACATGCAATGGATTATATATCTATTGCAACTAATGTAAATGACCCAATTAATCATACTCATTGGAAGTTCACTTTTACTTTTTAAGAAGGCACCTTTAAAATTTCTTCTAGAATGACGATAGCAGCTTGTCTAGTGCAGCAACAAGTTGTAATTGTTCAGTAATTTGAACTCCTTTAGATCTACTTCTCTGGTGCCATGTTTTCCCGTTAAGCCTTCCAAAATTTTTGGTATCAGGATAAGAAATGTCATAGAAAATATAAACGTCATTATAATAGTAGTAATGGAATTCAACAACTTCCCTTTTCCTGAATTTTTCTTTACAAGCATTCTTTTATGCTTCATATATCTCATTGGTAGAGATCTTCTCATTTTTCCCCATCCATAGGTAGACTACTCAAATCGCTTAAGTTGATTGTAAGTGACTTGGAAGTTGAACTCCATCTTGATTTTAATCACCTTAAAATTGTTGTTCCGCTATAACAAAAATACAATTGTTAAATAACAAAATCAACAACAGTTATAATAATAATTTTAAAAATTATAAAATTAACTATAATAAAATAGTTAAAATAATGATATAATAATGCACAAATGTGGAGGGTTGATGCATGAATATCTCGCTTTCTTTAAAGTGATTCAAGCCTCTGCGGAAGAATCAATTCCGGTGCAGCAGAATCTCTAGCTTGTCACCCCTAAGATATAACAGTCCAGCCATACTTGCATTCACTCTCATTAGTTTGCACAACTGAAAGAGTATAGCTCCAATAACACCCGTTTCTCTTGCTAATTTATGAGATAGAAAATAACAAAGGAGTGGATAGTTTCTCTCTTAGGAATTGTAGCTCATAAAACATAAGTTCTTGTAGCACCTTTTTCTATTTCAATTACATATATTTAGAGGTGAAGAAAAATTAGAAAAAAATAACTTACACCACTAATAAGACAACAAGTAAATGCTGAAATTATTGGTCATTCAAAACACATTGAAATTTGTATTGTAGATTACAAAAACTTATGGTAATTGAAAAGTCATAATTTCATATAATAAATCTTACAAGATATAAAAGTACCAAACTCAAGTTACTGTAGCAATTGTGGTCCGGTTATTGCAGTAATTTTCATCAATTTGAGGGGCCTTGGGTTACGGTGGTGCCAATAACTATTGTTCAGTGGGTGGTCTTAGTGGGGTTTATTGAATCCGATGCATGTTAGTGGGTGCTGTTGTTGGTGACTCCGTGGCGCTATATTGTATATGGTGCGTTCGGTCATTGTTGAGCTGGCTGCAGGAAATATGTTCATTCTCGTAGTGGACGTTGGCTTGTGTCCATTTAAAATTTTAGTTGCTTTTGTTGTTTCCTTTTGCTCTGCTTCATTCCCGCTCAGACTTTGGGTCATTTGTATTTTGCTACTCTTTCTCAAATGCTGGATTGATGAGAGTTTGCTAGGTGAGTGTCATGTCAGTTTTATTTTTGTTGTTTTTCGCTTTCGCTTAGGCTAAGGGGAGCTTTCTTCTCTTCTTTCTTTCAGGTTCTCTTCTATTTATTAGTTTTTAATATTTTCTTTTGTATGTGTTGCATGCATAGGGATTAGTTTTTGTTTTTTACCATATCAGTCAATATCTTTATGGATAATGGAGAGAATTTTGCAAAATTACTATTGCATGAGCTTTGATGCATCCTGATTTGTTGCAAAATTGCTATTGCATGAGCCTTGATGCATCCTGGTTTGTTATCGATTCATTTGTTGTTAGTTTGTTTTCTACACAACGTTTATATCTCGTTGCATGTTAGTTTGTTATTTTTGCTTTTGTATCTATTGCATGCATGGGGATTAGTTTTTGTTTTTTATCATATTAGTCAGTATATATTTTTTTATAATTGACAGAATCTTGCCAAATTCTTGCGTGGGATCGATTCTTTGTTTAATGACTATTGTGTCGCGCCCCACTTTTTGATGTTGGAGTGGTGTGTGAGTAGTGTGGAATATGTGAACGTGTGAAAATGAAAATAAAAGGCCATGGGACTTTAGAATGCGACGATTTGGCCAAATGAAGTTTAAAAAGGGTTTTTGAATGAAAAAACGGAGTCGCCACTTGGTATAGAGTTAGGGTGTACCAAGTCACCCAAAAAGTGATTTTTCTAAAGGAAAGGTAGAAAGAAACCCCTTTTAAACGACTCCTAGTCCACGTAACCAACGAAAAAGGTTCGGGAGTCACATTTGACGAAGGGGAAGGCAAGGATAAAAATCCAAGGCACCCCTTCGACCTAGCCAAGGCTAGTTGCGTGATTTAGCCCCACCTTTCCTAATTTTTCTACCCAAGGTATGTATCGCGTGTTTGGATATGTCTATATGAATGCAAAAACCTAGACCTAGGGGGACATGGGGGAAATTTCTCTTCAAAGGTTGAGTGGTGCTAATCACATTAATTGTGAAGCCCAATAATGATCCTTTGGAGAGGTCACACCTAATCCTAAATGACGTAAGAATGAGTGGAATGCATGCTATGTGAAAATGTGAGTTGGTGTGGAGTGAGAAAAATGATAAAAATAATAGGATGTAAGTGAAGGTGTATAAATGTCTTTACAAGCAAAAATATACTCCAAGTGCAAGTGGGCAAAAATGCATATATGCAATTTAGAGAAAAGTGTGAAAGTGTCGGTGTGCAAATGAAGATAAAAGTGTTCGTGTGCAAGTGAAAGGGATATAAAGGTGCATGTGTGCAAATGGGAGGAAAAATGAAAGTGTAATGAGGATATAAAATGATGGGATGGATTTAAAGTGCATGATCCTAGGGAATGCATGCATATTGGGCACGGGGAGACCTAAATCGTGACTCAATTTTCCCTTTTATAGAGGGAATATAAGCGTGCTAAGGCTTAGAAAAAGCCACACTCGTCTATATCCCATATGTAAGGGGACTCTTCAGGCAAATGTACCCTATAACTAATATGAGGTGCAAAAATCCTAAAATGGGGGAAAGGGGTTCGAGGAGCATGCCAAATGATAAAACTAAGAAAAATGCATGACGTGTAGTGAACATGCAAATATGCACAATCGAAAGGGACGGCCTATTGGGTCTAGCGTTGGACTAGCCCTTTCTATGAATTCCTACTAGCATTGGACTAGTGGAAACGGAACAAAGAACCACAACTAGCGTTGGACTAGTGCGGTAATGGGCAAAGGGGCCACTACTAGCATTAGACTAGTGTGGTGACGTCCATTCATCCATCACAATCATTCACGACCATAAAAAGCGAGTAGACATGCGAATCACTTATAAACACGTAGCACATAACACTTAGCATGCTCGACTAGATGCAAGGGCCTAATAAAGCAATTAAACACATAGCAACCAAAACAAGTAGTGAACCTATTACACTTGCTAACTAAAACAAAAGGGGAAGGGGTAATGGACAAAATGCTCTCCGAGCCCTATCTATTACAAGTCAAGAGGTGTACACATACCCCATAATGAATAAATTAATAAAAGCGAAAGTAAATGAAATAAATGAAAGGAATTAAGGAAAAGCGATGAAAGCAAAGTAGGCATGCAATTCTCACTTAGCACGTTGGATCACATAGGATCAAATAAAGTGGAAGTAGGGGATAGAATGTACCTCCCTTTGAATTGGAACTCTAATGAAGTGAATGTACTTATTTACCCTCCAAAATAAAAGAAAAGGTCAAGGCATCTCAAATAATCTCATAAATACGAATTTGAATAATCAAAGCCTTTAGTGCCCAAACAGCCCATAGGACCCAATTGAAAAGGAAAAGAAAGTTTAAGGGATCAATTTATTGAATGGGAAAAACCTTAAGGCGACACCTCTGAAAATCAATCATAAAAATCCACCCAATTGAATAGAATCAATTTACTACATTCAAAATGCAAAATACCCAAGATTCCACTAAGGATCCAAATTAAAGCTAAAATTTATCAAGAACACATTAAGTACTCAAAATCAATCCTAAAGACCCTAACCAATCTGCCCAAAAACAAATTAAAACATACTGAAGGCAATTGACTTTCAAAAGGGATCAAATTGAATGACTTCTTTTATTTTGGGCCTTGGTGGAGTCAAACAAAAATTAAGGGGCCAAATTACAGATCTTGGAAACTTTTGCATGCAAAACTCACGTAAAAGCTTGCTTTCTTCTTCATTTTTGTTCTGCAACTTCAGTCTATTTAACAACCCAGGAAACTAATAATGATTTTAAACAAAGCTTCAAACTTAAACACTGGCCAAACTTCATAAACCATCATCCAACCCAAGATTAAAAAAATACAAACAAGGAAAATCTAGGATAGAGTGGGGCTGAAAAATATAAATTTCCAAACAGATTTCTGCAACCTGGCCGAAGCATTCTGAAGCTACAGAAGTCCCTCCATCCAGCTACCCTTTAAGCATATAACACAGATTGGGATAGGGTTCTTCCACTCAAACATCAAAACGTCAAATTCTATTTCCCAAATATGAGCCGTGTATAACGAACCATGCGGCAAAACTCAGACAATAGGTTATTCTTGGAAGGAGGACAACGAAACACAAGAGATATGAAGCTTTTCTTCCAATTTTTTCCGGGCTTTCAGTGCAAGATGTGCAAGTTATTCTTTGTTAAATATAGCTAAAACTGAATCAGACACCAGCCTGGATCAATGAAATCACATAAAACCAACCATACAAGCATACAAACTTTCGGCAAGCACTTTCTGCAATTTTCTGGTTTCATGCCTACCGCGATCTCATCAAGACAAAGCATCCAACCAAACATCAACTTTGAACCAAGACAACTTAAAGATATAACTCCCAATGTCAAACAAATCAAATGATACACTCGGTCATAAGATTATAACAGAGAAATAGATATGAAACAGCAAAGAAAGAACAAGAACTGCAGAGAGTAAAAGGGAAAAAAGAAATCTGTCATAACATAAGACCAAACTTTGATGACGGAAGGGAGTTTAGAGATTACCCCTGATGTTTTAAACAACGGAACATCACATGATGCGGTAAGATGCGTAGACTCAAGGGTGAATGGGCTGCTGATGGAAAGCTGCAAAATTTCCTGGAACTGACGGGCCGCAGCTTGGAGCTGCAACCTAGTTTCTTCTCGTTCAGCCTTACACCTTCATTCTCCTCTGTTTTTCCTTTTCAGTTTGCAGCCGTCAGCTTGCTCTCCAAAACCTCTCCCCCTCTGCTGTTTTCTTCTCACAGCCCCTCAACTCCAGCTCTCTATCCGTATCCTCTCTCTCTCTGTTTCGTTTTTAGCCGCCGCCAACCTAAAACTCTACCCGTCCACTCTCTTTTCCTCTCGGTGGGTTTCTTTTGCTCAACCTTTGCTCGATGCTCCCTCCCCCAGATTCTTTCAGCTGCCTTTTCCTATGGTTTCTGGTTTCTTTTCACAGCCGACCACCTCTCTCTTTCGTTCTTTCGTTAATCCACAGCCGCCACCAGAAGCAATCTTCTGACCTTTCCCTTTGTCTAGTTCTTGCTCACGACTCACTCTCTCGGTTTTTTCCCTTTTGCTCTAGTTTTTCCGTTTTTGCTTTCTCTCCCCCCGCGGATCCTCTCTTTTGCGGCTGTCTTGCCTTTGCTATTTATACCAGCATCTCCAACCCTAAAACCCCAGCCATCTCTCCTATATTTGCAACTAAGGGACTGCCCAGGTCCTCTCTTGCAAGCTGCGAAAATACGCAGCTTGCTGTCGCGTGTACCTTTTTTTTTTTTTTTTTTTTGTAAAAGTATAATATAAATATAGATAACCAATTACCTACTAATAAATAATAATAAAAAATAAAAAATAAACGCAGAAATGCTAACGAAATGCTAATTTTCTTTCTTTTTCTTTATTTTTCTTTTTCCCTTCTTTTTCAAGAAAACATTGAAATTAAATCCCAAACAACTAAACATATTTTCGAATGCTTTTCTTTCTTTTTTTCTTTTTTTCGAGAAATTTTATGCTGAAACTTAAAAGTAAAAATAAACTAAAAAAACTAACACTAATAAGTGAATAAAACTAAAACGACAAATAAAAAACTAAAAATAAACAGTAAATAAAATCACACCAAAAATTTGGTGTCTACATATTGCATGTAGTTCTTTTGTGAGATCTTTCTCCATGCGAGTTGACTAGCTAAGTATAGTATTAAAATTCAGTTTTTTACTATTTTATGACTCGCTTTTAGTTCTTCCAAGCTTTGTTCTCTGTTTTCATTACCGTTCTGTTGTCTGTATTGGTTTGTAGCAATGCTTATCGTTGGCATTAATTTTGTATTAACTCCTTTTGATTTTTAGGAAGAAAAACAAACATGGTAGCATACTATTAGGTTTACAGCTTGCTGTTTGAGGTCATGAATGCTATAAGGTGCGCATATCAATCTTTATAATCAGCAATTACAAATGGATTTAGGTATTATATAGCTTTATTCAAATTTGAGTGTATTTGTTTTTACTACAATTTGTGCCATTGTTATTTTTGTTCCTTTAATCTTATTTTCATATATTGAATGTTGTTCTGCTTGTCAAGATAGTATCTCTTGTGGTTCAATTTGTTGTGCTTTGTCATATCTCTATTATCTTGCTCAATAATGGGGTGGCCCAGAAAATATGCAACTCTTCAAGACCTGTATATTGAAAAAAATAGAAGGCATCGACAACAGCGGCATGCTGCAAAAGGCAAAAATAAAAATGATCTTTGTACTGGTGTACGTGCGGTTGCAGTCATAGGATTTAGTATTGCTGAAAATATGATTCAGCAAGAAAATGTTGGGGCTGTTGATGGTCAACACAGGCCATGTGTTTCATCTACTAATTTTTGTTATCAAAAGTTTATTGGCATCAGTGATCCTAAAATTTGTGGTGGTGTAATGAATCAGTCCATTCTACTTGATAAAATCTCTGCAAATGATCAACATAGATGCAATCAGCAAGTGGCTCAGATGTCTCTAGTAGATGAGATTTCTCAATCAATGCTTTTTGATATATCAATTTCTGCTAAAAGATCTGATGATAATTTACAATATACATTACATAATGTTGCTGTTATTGTTGATAGTAGTTTGGCTGAGGTGACAACCTTACCCAATAAAGGCAAAGACCAAGGTCAATCATTGCAAGATAAAGGTGCTGAGAGTAGAGATAAACAACAGTATCAAAATATAAATCTTGCTAATCCTGCATTTGACGTACTTACTGATGTATGTTGCTCTCAATCAAGCAATGTTATTACTTCTTCCGTTCCATCAATGGTTGATGGTATGACCAAAAAGGATAAAAGACAGAAACTTACAGAGAAAGCATTAGACATGTCTGGTTTCTACCAATCTATAGATGGTTCTTTCCATGATCTTTCTCATGATGATAGTGTACCAACAAGTGAAACTTTACCGAGCACAAGTACTAGCTTTCAGGGTAATCGAAAGAGGAATCAGCAAAAGAAAAATAGAAGGATCCATTAGATGCCATTGCAACTGAGCCTAACTTGTTAGCAGCAACTCCTAACTGTCAATATTGAAATGCAAAGCGCTTCTATCCCGAACCTCCAAGATTTTGCTGTGCTTCTGGAGAGATTTAATTAGTAGCAACTGAGATGCCAAGGGAACTGATGCTGCTTTATTTTGATGATAGTGAAGATGCCATAGAGTCTCGTTGATGTGTTAGAAGCTATAATAATGTATTTGTCTTCACATCCATTGGAGTCCACACAAATCAATCTCTTGGCAAAACATACAATGGAATTTATACTTTTCGAATCCAATGATAGATGTACCACTATATAAATCAGCTCATTCCTACTGATGGTGAACAGCCAAAAAATCTTCAATTATATTTTTTAACATTGATCATCAGACAAACAATAGACTTTCATTATCTAACAGGTTTACTGAATCACTTATTAGTAAGTTAGAAAGTATCTTGAAAGTCAATCCTTATTTTGCCTTCTTTTGAGGATTGCAAACGTTGCCAAATCTTGATGATTGTAAAATTGTTCTGGAGGCAAATCCATTTGTTGACCAGTGAACCTTTAACAAACCAACAGTTTCATAGGTGGGAGGTGTTTGGCTTGAGACAAGTGATTGTGAGTAAGTAATGTCGAAGCATATTGAAGTATATGGCAAAAATGGAAAAACACAAATTGTCAAGCATTACTATGGCTATTATGATTCTTTACAATATCCCTTGATATTTGCAAATGGTGAACCAGCTTGGCATCCAAGAATTGAAAGAATTATGCAGAATGATGATCCATCATGTGAACAAAGAACATGCCAGGGAGAACAAGTGTTATTTTCTGGCTCAGCAGCTTTAACAGCAGATGACGTTATCCGTGCTGAAAATGAGGGTAATCTTATTCTCAAAAGCTCCTGTGTTATCTTTTTACAGAATGATCAAAAAACAAGGCTACATCTGCTTACACTTCTTATTTCCCCTCATTTAGTAATCAGAAAAACAAAACGGAAGAGAAAAACTGTTTTGTGTTGAGAGTATTACTGCTACAAGCTACACATCAGAGAAAGTGATCGATCGATGTTGCTTCACATAGGTCGACTCCTACAACAGTATGTGGTTGATATGTATGTCAAAATTGAATTGACAAGGCTTGATTTTCATCGAAACACTAACAAACGAAACCAGATGCACACAGAATTATACCAAGGCATAGTTGACAGTATCTCTCAAGGAGAAGCTTCATCTTCAAATGTTGGCAAAAGAATTTTACTCCTGCAATCATTTATTGGAGGATTGCATGACATGAAGCATGGATATATGTATTCTTTGGTCCAGCGATAGACATATTTTTGACAATGACATGCAATCAGAATTGGCCGGAGATTAAGAATGAGTTACTTAAAACTGATCAAGTTGAGAATCATCCAGATCTGATCTCGCTAGTTTTTAGAGCCAAATTAGAAATGTTGAAAAAGGAGCTACTCAAGAAACATAATTTTGGAAAGATTGCAGCATACACGTATGTTATTGAGTTCCAAAAATGAGGCCTACCACATGCTCATTTTTTTGTTATTCTCAAGCAAGGAAGCAAGATGTCCTCACCTCAAGCATATGATCGAATTGTCTGTACTGAACTACATGATCCTCATGATTAGCCATACCTACATAGTCTTGTTTTGAAACATATGATACATGGGCCATGTGGTGCAATGAATCCAAAATGTCCATGTATGAGAAAAAACATAAGTTGTAAGGACAAGTATCCAAAAGAATTCAATGAATGGACACGTCACAATAGCAACTCATATCCTATATACAAACGCTCCAATGACAAGAAAACAGTCAAAGTTCGTGGTCATCATTAGGATAACAGGTAGGTAGTCCCTTATAATCCTTATCTATTGTCAAAGTTTAACTATCATCTTAATGTAGAAATTTGCTTAACTGTTCGAGCTGTCAAATATATATATATAAAGGTCATGACAAAATTTTGTATCAACTCAATAAAACTGAGGTTGATCAGTCATTTGATGAAATTAAAAGTTTTGTAACTGCCAGATGGGTATTTGCTACTGAAGCTATGTGGCGCATATTTGCATTTGATCTCAATGAAATACACCCATCAGTAACTCTACTCCAAGTACATCTGGAAAACAAACACCCTTTAGCATTTCCTAAAAATAGATCACTTGAAAGTCTATTGCAAAATCCTATTTCTTCAACAACATTGTTAACTGAATTTTTTGCAATGAATAGGCAAGATGATCATGCAAAGTCTTTGAATTGTCTCTATGCAGAATTTCCAGAACACTTCGTTTGGAATAGAACAACAAAGCAATGGGATCACCTCAAAACAAAGAAGTAATTGGCAGGTTAGCTCCAGTTCATCCATCCGAAGGAGAACGCTACTATTTACGGATGCTATTAATGCATGTCCGAAAACTAACCTCCTTCGATGCATTAAAAATAATCAATGGGATTACATATGCTACATTTCAGCAAGTAGCAGATAAGCTTGGCTTGCTACAATCAGATGATGGTGTTGAATTGTACCTTTAAGAAGCTACTGTATATCAAATGCCATCTTCCTTAAGACATCTGTTTGCTACTCTTTTAGCTTATTGCATACCTAAAAATCCAGAACAAATATGGCTCAAGTATCAAGATTTCTTATCTGAGGATATTCATCAAGATAAATCTATTTGCCAAACTAAAGTTGAAAAGATAGTTCTATAGATTATCGACAACTACTAACAATCTATGGGAAAATCTTTGAAAGATTATGGATTTAGTAGCTTCGTTCGACAAAGAAATATCAAACAACTGGTCACAAAAAAGTTTAGAAACTGAAAATACCATTGTTGTTTCAGATGCCGATCTTGCTGCATTGCATCAGCTAAACGGTGATCATAGAATAGCCTATGGCAAAATTATGAATGCAGTATTAAACAAAAAATCAAAAGCTTTTTTTTGTTGACAGCCCTAGAGGCACTGGTAAGACTTTCCTATATAAAACTTTGCTTGCAACAATCAGGTCAAAAGGCAAGATTGCCCTTGCTACTGCGACATCTGGTGTCGCAGCATCCATCTTATCTGGAGGTCGAACTGCTCACTTCAGATTTAAAATTCCCTTATATGATGATGATACTACAACTTGCAGCATTGGAAAGCAAAGTGCCATTGCACATTTTATTAAAAATGCAGAGCTAATCATTTGGGATGAAGCTACTATGGCAAAACGAAAATCAATTGAGAAATTCAATGAGATGCTACAAGATTTGATGCAAACACATTTAGCATTTGGTGAAAAAATTATTGTCTTTGGTAGTGATTTTCACTAGACTCTACCAGTGGTGTCAAGAGGCCATAAGGAAGATATCAGCAATGCAAGTTTTGTTAAGTCTCCTCTTTGGAAACAACTGACAAAATTAAGGCTTTAACAAAACATGAGAGCACGCAAAAATCCTGATTTTTGCAGATTTCTTCTTAACATTGGTAATGGAACTCAAAAAATCAACAGTTCTGGTGAAGTTGATAAAACATCAATGAACATACCATTCGTTGATGATGATTCGTCACTTGAAACACTTATAAATGTGATGCGGTCATCCAAGCTACCACCAAGGACGTGGTGATACCAACCGGACCAATCACTAGAGTTCGTGCCAAGCGAATGAAGGAACAATTGAATGTCTTGGTACGTGTGGTACAAGAAATTAAGGAAGGTAGTTCGATCTTCGAAAACGATTCGAAACACTTGACTCTACTCCAACTAGAGGATCAAAACCCTTGACACAAGGCATTTCGATTCACAAGATCCATCAAGTTCAAGTTAATTAGTTTTTCGTTTCAATTAGTAGAATAAAGTAAGTGACTTCAGTGTGTAGTCCTTGCCGTTTTTAGTCATTAGTTGCCTTATTTTAGTTATTATTTTCGGCCATATTCAGTTAGAGGATTCGGCCATGATGGACCATAGTTGGGCCGATTTCTAATTTCCAAGCTTCATTAGGATTTGAATTGTAAGAATCTATAAATAAGCTTCAAACCTACAACACCAAGCAGATTTGATTCGTTAATAAAATTGAGAGAATTCTCTTGGCTTCTTGTAAGCACCCCTTGAACATCTTAGATAGGTTTCTAGGAAGCTCAACTTGGCTTATCAAACAAGAAACACACTTGTTTGTAGCACCATCCTACCAAAATTCCTTGGTTCTGTGAGGACTTGAAATTTTCTTATTTTATATTATTCTACTGGCTTAATTAAGTATTTATTCACCCATTTTCTCTGAATAATTTATTTCAAATCTTTTTAGACCCAATTACATGGAATTATGACTTACTTATATTTTTAAAATGACTCGTTTCAAAATTTAATTTTTGAAAGCTCGTAAAGTGAGAATAGTGAATACGCGATTGAAAATAATAATCGATTCGAGAATACAATAAGCTTGAAAAATTGGAGACTTGTACATTAGTCTTGAAATAGGTATTTTATGTTTAAGTGTTCAACTATTAGTTAGTGATACTATCGTTATAAGGATTTATTGGAATTTTCACTTTATCACGCACAAATCGAAAATACGCGTTTTTACGCGCACGATTAATTGAGGGACTTAAAACCATTATTTTTAGACCATTAAGAGTGAATAATAATAGTACGAATACAAGTGCATTAGAGGTTTAGAGCACAAGGGAAACAAACTCGAGAGGAATCGAGCACGAAACGCGCGCGTACGCGCACTATCCTTAGTTGACTTTTGGAGCAATTTTGGCCACACATTCTTAAGCTTCTCATGGAACCATCACACCAGATCAAACCCCTTCTATTCTCACCTCAAGTGCACGGCTGAAACTCTCATTTTCTCACCTCAAGAGCCGGCCAAAACAAGAAAGAAAAGAAGGGAACGAAAACTCTTCATTTTTACCTCAAATCTTACTCCAAATCACCTCAAACTTTAACCAAACTTTGCAATCTACTTGGTGAACCACTCAAGCTACAAAAAGGGGCTGCTTTCCACGATTTTCTTGAGCATTTTTGGACTGAAATTCCTGCCTTGGTTCATCTAAACAAGTAGGTGATGATCCATCTTGAAAATCTTGATTTATGGAAGTTCTATTGCACATATAAGCTCATGCATGCATGTGGGTAGCTTTATTTATGTTGAATTTTGGTGTGTGGGCTCTATGAATTCCCACTATGGTTGGATGGACTGATTTGATGAATTATGATATTATTAATGTTGGTTTAGTGCTTAATTTAGTGGAATAATGTTGTGTTGTTGGTGGAAACTCAAAGGATGTGAAGAGGGAAATTTTTTCGATTCTGCCCCTGTGAATTTCGTGCACTTTAGTGCAAATTTTTGAGGTTCTAATGACTTGTTTCTGATGTATATGTGTAATATAAGTAGTGTAAAAAGTTTGATCAAAAAATTTCATGATTTCGTTGGCCAAATGTTGTGTTTTCGGAAATCAGCAAAACTGGAAATTTTTTCCATAACTGCTCTGGCAATGTTTTTGTTTTGGCTATAACTTTTTGCTCCAATGTCGAAATCGAGTGCCGTTTGCGGCACTAGAAACTAGATATTCCTGTCTTTCTAACGGTATAAAATTCACATCTTTGTTCCACTTGAGTCGTCCATACTAATCATTTAAACATGACTGTCCTGTTTTGCGTTTACACTGGGAGCTCTGTTTTGAGCAGCGAATTGGTGCCCAAATATGAGCTAGCCGTGGATAGATTTTGGAAAAGATTTCTTCTAAGAAGTTGTAGCTTTAAAAATCTAGTTTTCAACGCCACCAACCATGCTCAATTCCTAGTTGAATTGAGTGATTTATGACCAGATTTCGAAACTGACTTTGTGGGAGAAAACCCTCATGTTGGACAGATTTGTAACCAATCTTGATTTGAGACTTGCTTTTCCAAATTCTTGATGTAAATCACCTACCAAATATTTCTTGGATCCTTGTTAGACCTGGTTATCATGAATGAGACATGTTTTAGGCATTTTATTGGCCAAAGGTTTGAGAAAAAGAAAATTAGAGGTGCATGGCAGCTTTGCCTTGGAGATTTGGAAAACTTTGATGGTTTTGTTAACCAACTTTTCGAATGAATTTTCCAATGAAATTTAGTAGAGGAATAGCCCTTATATGATAGAATAATACTACCAACCTTGGTGCCATTCCGAGTCCATTTTGATGTTCAACCAACGTCCCAAATTTAGCGATTTAAATCTGAAAAATTGACCTAATGGTCTCATTTTTCAGCAACTTTGAACCACCATATCTTGGTGCTCGAAATCCAATTCTGGTTCCGCTTTTTGCGTTGAAAACTTTGATTGTAACTCTAATTGATTTCCAAATTTCAGAGTCTAGCTTGAATTGTATGAGTTTTTCTGAATTTTCAAACTTTGTCAAAAATCAACCCAAATCTGTCTTGACTTTCTAAAACAGCAACTTTAGGCTAAATTTCAAATATCTTCCAACTGGAATCATGGAAAAGTGTCTTCTAAGAACTTTTAGTACTTTGGAAGTAGTTTCCAACGGTACCAAGTTTTCCAATTTTGGACTTGTAGAGAATAAGATACAATTTTTCAAAGTATGGGTGACAAATCTGAAATTTCCGAACTTAAAGGAAATTGAGGGTTGCGAACCCTCTATTTTCCTTCGATATTGCTAGACCGTTTTACACTTGATTTCAAAGATGAAAATCAGATTTCGCTTTTGTTTTAAAATCCCATTTTTGACCCTTGATTTATGAGTAATTAAAGCTCATTTTCGTGAAATTTTCTTAGATTGTACAAGTGTGCAATCTTCCTCGATAATTAGGGGTTTTAAGCGATAGTGTGTAATAAACAATTACTATTTGCTCAGGTGCTCAAGGAGACCTTCAAGAGGATCTAGAGGGGAACACCTAAAGACTCGTTTACGCACTTACTCTCTTATTTCGATTGGTGAGTGTCAAGTGCATGAATTTGTTGCTAAGTGGTTAACTGTTTCTTATCCGTTATACGAATTTGAACTTTGTGAGACGAATGTGTACTTTACCGCACTCGTTCTCCTTCAAATGAAATTATATTCGTATTTGGCTATGTGAATTCATATTCGACTTGTACTTAGTAATGTGGATGTGATTTGTATTTGTTTGAAATCGTCGATTTGAGCGTTGCTCATCGACTTATATTCGTATTCGTATTCGTATTCGGGGGACGCCCAAACTCGTTAGCTAACTTTGCGAATCGAGCTAGCATGGGCTTGGTCGATAAGCTTAGCAAACCATGAGATATTCGTAGAGCATGATCTCTTGGAGAGATCTTGCTCGGCATTACTCACGCAGTATTGCCATGATATACTCGAGTATTATAAAAAACTTTGATGAGCGGGCCCAGTAAAGGGGTGTAACGGTGACGGGATTCGAAGTAAAGTGGTGTATCTACGGATTTGATACTTATGTGGTTGACGGAGTGTCAACATGAGATGTGATCAAGACTTCGACTCGACTACGTGGAATTTAGTTCCTGAGAACTACAATATCCTTGAATTGTTTCTGTTTATTTTTCTATTCGAAATGTGAATTATTCGAACTTATAGCTTTACTTACTATGTAATTTGTGGCTACTTGGATTACATGTTTGCATGTGTGTTTCTTGGCCTCACTGAGTATTGGCTCATCCCATTAGTTTGTTTTCCTTAACAGGAACCCGATTGGAAGGAGTTAAGCAAATGCCGACTTGAGACACTTTTGTATTAGTGTTGTAATTGTAATCGACTAGACATTTTAGAAGTTGTATATTTTGGAGAAAGTGATTGTAAATTTGAAATTGTGATGTAAGACTGGATATTTATGTATGGAAATGATTTCGTACCTTTATTCCGATTTTCATTGTTAGTATTAGACTAAATTTGAATTGGATTTGTCTCGAGTCCTGACCAGAGTTGGGTAGGCGTCCCGCGGAAACCATTGGGTTCGCCCTTGGGAGAAGTGGGGGCGTCACAGGTTCGCTAATTCATTAAGTCGCGAGTTGAGATCGTATCAAGAGTGTTCGTAACTTAGAGGATTAGATTGGATCGAAAGGGATTCCACCAACCAAACCTGGAAAATTCTACATCAAGATCGTGGGTTTCGTGAGGATGAATTTCACCGTCATGGAGGAATTCGCATCAGTTGGCATCAGAGCTGGTTGATAGTTTTCCAGGTTATATCTTCTTAATTCCAGCCATTGTGTCATGTTTTCAATTCGTAGATGTGCCTTGTCTTGTTTCTTATTCGGTTAATCCAGCCAAAAACAAAACAAAACAAAACAAAACCCGCTAGTGTTCTTAGTGTCGCGTCCTTATTGCTGTTTCTATTAAATCTTGTGCAATCTATCCGTGTCTTGTTATTGTCAATTTCTATTGAGTCTTGTGTGTTAAATATGGTTGTGTCTTGCTGTTATTACTTCCACCGCTTGGGTCCAGCAAACTAAGGTGTCCATCGGTGTTGAAAATTGTGTCCAAGTCGCACAACAAAACATTGAGTCATTCGGATTTCTGTCTTTGCCGCACTTAACATTGTTTTCTTGCATTGACCAATCTAACCGAGTTGTCTCTTAATTGTTTGTGCCTATTTCTTGTTCAACATCTTGTTGTTATCGTGAGTAAGTCCAAACCTGAGTAAAAAAAAAAAAGCCAAAACAGAATCTGCTTGTGTCGCTAGGAGAAGGTTAGCCACCAACCTGATTCTTGTTGTTGCTTGCACAAAAAAAAAAGGAAGGGAAGAAGACAGCGACTGATTTCATTAAATCCTTGGATACCGATATCAAAACTTGAGTTTCTTGGAATTCTTAGTTGTTTACAACAACAATCTTGAAGTTCTTAAAACTTTGGTTGCGATTCTTGAAGCCCTTGAAACCCCAACTGTCTTTACAAAACCTGTGGTACTTGGGCTGTTAGGGGAGCGAACTCATCATCAAGTTGCGTTTCTCGAATTCTGGAAATTGATTCTTGAGTTCTTGAACGAAGCTTGAAGGTTGTTGGGAACCAAACTCGAACCAACCAGGCCGCCCAAAAGAAAAAAAAAATTTTCAGCTGCACCCTAGTTGCTTCAAGTTCTTGGTTGTCTAAAAAAAAGGAAACATTTAGCCACGAAATTGATGTTGAAGACCTCCCGAAATTGATTGTTGGGGGTGTCAAAAGTATCCCAAATGGCTGAACATCATCAGCCCCCAAAACAGCCACTAAACCCTACTCCAAGTCCAAGTTGGATTAGGTTAGTTTAGTCCTAATTGAACCAGCTGTCCAAGTTGTTTTGAATTTCATTTTTGATAGCCAATCAAATCCTTATTGGGATAGGAAAAGGGGAAATATATCCAGAATTAATACAAAAACTTTCGCTTGTCAATACTTCCTAAATCTGGTGCAACAATAACAAGCGGCAACAACATCCTTTGACTAGTGTCTTGAGTCCCATCATTGTAATATTCTTAAGTCGTTTGTCCAGATTATTTTCTAGCCTCTTTCCAGTCATAAAAAATCATTTTAAAAGTCCCGGCTTAGTGCTTCAAATTCCAGTTTTAAACGTCTGTCACTTGGTCATTGTTGTGTCATACAACTAGTACTCTTCCCGCAAAAAAAAAAATTTTTCCAGCTTTGTTTATTCCATTTTCCAGTCTCCATTACTTCACTTCAAATCTGACCATGCCCCATTTAAGTAGATTATTGGTTGAAGCTAGTTGACTTTTGAGGAAATTCTTCTAATTTCTTCAAGGGAAGCAAGTGGGGGCCTAGAGAACAGTTTTGTGAGGACAATTCGAGGGGAAACTAGAGTGCCATACATGAGCGTGAATGCATACACGTGAGGGAGTGAGTGAGGACAACACTTGCCTTCTTATTTTTTTCACTTGTTTGCAAGTTATTCCACTATGTCGCAAGAAGGAGAAAGGAACAATCCACCACTAAGTGCCCTTCCATTTGACATAAAGCTATTGGCGGAGGCGTTGGAGGCAAAATTCAAGAGGATGTTGGACGACGCTTTGGAACCTATTCATAGCGAGTTGTCCCGCAACAAAGGTTCCCTAGGTACACCTTATAGTTCTCGCGGGAAATCTAAGGTTGTGGAGTCTGAAAGTTTCAATGATGAAAAGGAATTCATTAGGCGTCCCAAGCCTCAGCCACAGACCCGAGAAGAATCCTCCGACCCTTTTCAAAGGCATTAAGATGAAAATTTCTGAATTTAAAGGAAGCTCGGATCCAGAAGCGTATTTGGAGTGGGAGTCGAAGGTGGAGATGATTTTTGCTTGCCAAAACTATACGGATGAACTAAAGGTGAAATTAGCCGTGATCGAGTTTAGTGAATATGCGGTCGTGTGGTGGGATCAACTTACCGCATCTCGATGAAAGAGTAGGCTACCGGAGATCATGTTTTGGACTGAGTTGAAGGGTATGATGAGGACTCGATTTGTGCCAAGCCACTACTATAGAGATTTGTACCAATGGTTACAAACTCTTACGCAAGGCACTAGGAGTGTAGATGAATATCACAAGGAGATGGAAATTCTCATGCTCAGAGCCGATGTTCAAGAAGACAAGGAAGCAACCATAGCGAGATTCTTAAATGGCCTTCGACCTGAAATTGCCGAGAAGGTCGAGTTGGAGCATTACCTAAAGCTCACGAGTTAGTGGCCAAAGCTGAAAAGGTGGAGCACCGTCTTAAGAGGAGGGGTACCACACGAACTGGATATTCTTACTCTATCCCGAACTCAAGACAATTCACCCTAAGGAATGAACGAAGGAGCGACGACCGAGGAGGCTTCAACCAAGCAAAACTCGAGTTTCCTAACAAAGTAAAAGTCGAGCCAACCAAGGGAGACAACAAGGGAAAATTGGTGACCAACCAAGCCAAAGTAGGAGAAAGAGATGATCGATGCTTCAAGTGCTAAAGGCGGGGACACATTGCCAAGCATTGTCCTAACCAACGGATCATGCTAGTCCTGCCTAATGGGAAAATTGTCACCTATGACGGAGCCGAATATGTCGATATGCCACCATTAGCTGCAGATGAAGATGACTCGGATGAAGGAGCAGAACGTGCACTTGAGGGTGAAGTGGGATTCGGGTTTGTTGCACGATGAGCCTTAACCGCGCGATCCCTAGAGGATGATGAGTAATGACAAAACATCTTCTATACACGTTGCTTAGTCCAAAACAAGTTATACAGCCTTATCATTGACGGCAGCAATTGCACGAACGTTGCTAGTACTATTATGGTGGAGAAGTTGGGCTTGCCAACAAACTTCAATGGTTTAACAATAGTGGGGAGGTTCGAGTAGTCAAACAAGTGTTGGTCTTCTTCAAAATAGGTCGCTATGAAGATGAAATTTTGTGTGACGTGGTGCCCATGCATGCAAGCCACATAATCCTTGGGCGACTATGGCAGTATGATAGGCGAGTGAACTTCGAGAGCATGAGTAACAAATACTCCTTCATGTATAAGGACCGCAAGATTACTCTTGCACCCCTATTGCCTAAACAAGTTCGTGCCGACCAGGAGAATCTTCAAAAAGAATTCGAGTTAGAAAGTGATCGGAAAAAGAAGGAACTTAGAGCCGAACAAAATGAAAAGAAAAAGGCATATGTATATTCGGCTAGTGAGAAAAAGAAAAGAAAAGAGGGAAAAAATGAGGGAAAGCATTTGATGCTCGTAAAAGCCAAACAAGTACAGTGAACTATGAGTGCACGACAACCACTTCTTGTATTTGTGTGCAAAGAAGTAGGGTTGTCCAATGATGACCCATTTACTAACTTCCCAACTGTTGTTGTTCCACTTTTGCAGGATTACAAGGACGTCTTTCTCGAGAATATTTCAAGTGGTTTACCACCCATTCGCTAGATTGAACACCAAATAGACTTTGTACCTGGAGCAACCATACCTAATCGTCTAACCTACAAGAGCAATCTCGAGGAAACAAAGGAGCTACAACGTCAAGTAAACGAGTTACTAGACAAGGGATGGGCGAGAGAGAGTTTGAGCCCTTGCGTGGTGCTGGTGATTCTAGTACCTAAGAAGGATGGCGCGTGGCACATGTACACCGACTGTCGAGCTGTAAACGCGATTACGGTAAAGTATTGTTACCTTATACCTAGGTTAGACGATATATTTGATGAGTTACATGGTGCAGTCAATTTTACCAAAATTGACTTAAAGAGTGGATATCATCAAATTCGAATTAAGGAAGGAAATGAATGGAAAACTGCTTTCAAAACTAAGTATGGTTTGTACGAATGGTTAGTAATGCCTTTCGGGTTGACCAATACACGTAGTACCTTTATGCGGCTTATGAACCATGTCTTGAGACCATTTTTAGGGAAATTTGTAGTAGTTTATTTTGACGATATCCTTATTTATAGTTGTAGCATGGAAGAGCATCTTGAACATTTAAAAGCTATTTTGGATGTACTTCGAAGGGAGAAGCTATACACTAATCTCAAGAAGTACAATATTTGTACTAACCGTCTTGTGTTTTTAGGGTTTGTGATCAGTGCACAAGGGATACAAGTGGACGAGTCTAAGGTACAGACTATCCAAGAGTGGCCAACCCCTAAGTCCGTTGGGGATATGCGTAGCTTCCATGACTTGCAGGCTTCTATAGGCAATTTGTGAAGGATTTTAGCACCCTGGCTGCCCCACTTACTGCACTCATCAAGAAAAACGAGAAGTTTATCTGGGGGGAGGAACAAGAGCAAGCCTTCCAAGCACTAAAGGATAAGCTAAAGCATGTACTTGTTTTAACCCTCCCTGATTTTGCTAAAACTTTTGAAATTGAATGTGACGCTTCAGGAATAGAAGTTGGAGCCGTGCTAATACAAGAAGGTAGGCCTGTGGCATACTTTAGTGAAAAGCTCAATGGGGCCGCTTTGAACTACTCGACCTATGACAAGGAATTATATGTCTTGGTTCGAGTAGTACGAGTATGGCAGCACTACTTGGGACCCAAGGAGTTCATAGTTCACACCGATCATGAATCTCTCAAGTACTTGAAGGCACAACACAACCTTAACAAGAGACATACGCGATGGGTTGCCTTTATTGAGACATTCCCGTTCGTCATCAAGTATAAGAGTGGTAAGAATAACAAAGTGGCCGATGCACTATCCCGCAGGTATTCTCTACTCACTACTCTTGATGCTAAGTTACTTGGTTTCGAGTTGCTCAAAGATATGTATGTGAGCGATATCGATTTCGGTGACATATTCCAGAATTGGCCTCGAGCTGCCCAAGGGAATTATTTGGTTTTTGATGGTTATCTTTTCTATTTAAATCGTCTTTGCATTCCTAACTACTCCATTCAATTCTTACTTGTAAAAAAAGCACATAGAGGTGGTTTAATGGGACATTTCGGAGTTGCTAAGACTCTATCTATGTTACAGGAGCATTTTCACTAGCCACGGATGTGGCGTGATGTTGAGAAAGTGGTGAGCCGATGCATCGTATGCAAGAAAACAAAATTTAAGGTACAACCCCATAGTTTATACTTGCCTTTATCAATTCCTGATGCATCTTGGGTAGATCTTTCAATGAATTTCATTCTTGGCTTACCTAGATCTAAGAAAGAGCATGACTCTATTTATGTGGTTGTTGATCGGTTTTTTAAGATGGCACACTTTATTGCTTGCCATAATATGAATGATGCATCCCATATAGCAGATTTATTTTTCAAGAAAATTGTTAGGTTGCATGGCAACCCTAGGACCATAGTATCAGATAGAGATGTCAAATTTCTTTCTTATTTTTGGAAGACTTTATGGTCTAATGATACTTGGATATTTTACGTATTTTTAGTATGTTTTATTAGTTAGTTTTGGTGTGTTTTATCTAGTTTTATAGTTAATTAACTAGGATTTTGGTCAAGATATCTATATTGCGGTTTAATTGGCAAAAATTGCATTTATATAGATTTTAACGAAAAGAACTTCATGTTTTTGTAGGTTTAAGGATTTAATCATCAGTTGGAGTGAATTGAGAAGAAAAGTGGATGATAATTGACGAATTGAAGTGGTTTAAAGAAGGCATGAAGTACAAAACATTCAATTGAGAGAATTCAAGTAAACGACAGTTTCGACATATCTTGATATTTCGATTATATCTCGAGCTACAATGATCAGATCGAGGTGATCTTAGTATCATTTTGAAGCTAAGAGATATATCTACATTTCGTATGAAAACATTAAAATCCAATTCAGCCGTTTTCTTGGTCAAAAAGTCGAAACACAGAAACTTATCTGGATGGTTGAAAGCTGAAACCCAGAATTGACCAGTCTATGGTATTTTGACCATATCTCCGTCCACCGATCTCCAAATTAGATGATTCTTGAAGCATTGGAACGCTAATTCAAAGGGTTACAACTTTTATGTTTGCATAATAGCCAGTTTGTGGCTATCATAAAGAAAATTGCAGTTGAAGTGAGGTCAAAAGTGAAAACGCGTATGACAGCCGAATTTCTGCAATTTGCTAAGTTATTTTTCTCATCTTCACACTACTTTCCAGCTAGAGTTGGAGAGAAAACGTAGGCTACACATGTTTCTGATGCACAAAGGAAGAAAAGTAGCTTATTGTCAAGTCAAAAATATACGGTAGAATCAAGAGGTTGGAACTTTGTTTTGTTGACTTGGTTAATACCAGATTTAGAGAATCAAAGGGGAGAAGAAAAATACGATAGGTGAATGGAGGATATCAGAATTTTAGAATAAAAACTAAGGCTGGTCATATTCTCTGGAGCTAACAATTTTTGCAGGAGCTTGGAAAGTGCAAGAATTACCACAAAAATGTAATTCTTCCATTTCTTTAGTGTAGGATAATTTAGCTAGTTGATTCATCTTTCTTGTATATTAGTTAGATTAGGATGAAGATGGAGATGAAGAATGAGGAGTTGAAACTCAAGTAACATGGGTTATCTCTTCTCCAACTCTTTATCTTTTGTATTGGATTCTTAAGTATGGTTAATATACAAATTTTGGATTTTATATTTATTATGTATTTCTAAAGTTAATGCCTAGAGTATGGATGAACTTTCTATATTTTGTTAGTGATGTTTATTTGGTTATTTGATGATATTATTTTGAGCAAGTTATTTATCACTTTTGATATTCTAATCATAATTAACTGGCCATTAATTGTGATTATCTAAGGTGTTAAATTTGCAATGAGAATTGAAATTTAACACTAGTTCAAGGAAGTGATAAACATAGGGAGTTCACTCACGAAAGTAGAGGTGCATCTATGTGGTTTAAGTGACTTGTTTCATGTAATTTCATAGAAAAAATGAACTTGTAGTTAATTTCATAATCACGAGAGTAGGTATGACTTAATTACAAGTATAGTTGATTCACTACGAGAGTAGGTTTCACATACATTAGAAAATTACACTATAACTAATCAAGATAATAGCATTCACTTAATCGGTAATCTCATTTACAAGAGTAGTGAGGAATTTCATATCTCTAGGAGTTTTCTAGTGTTAATTTTCATTACTTTTATATTTATGGTAGTTTAGATAATAAAGGAGTTCGAAAATCACCGGTAATTGCAATCTTCCCTATGGGATCGACCCTTAATACCCTATACTCGCTCACGATTCGTATACTTGCGATAAATTGCGTGTGGGGTATTTAGGAGTTTATAAATGTAAAATTTGATTGTGAATGAGCTAATTGTATATGTATACCCCGCGCACGTCATCTAAATTGGGCACTAAATTACTATTTTCAACCACTAGTCGTCCACAAACCGATGGACAAACCGAGGTTATCAATCGCACTCTCTCTACTCTTTTACACTCTATCATCAAATCTAATTTGAAAAATTGGGAGGAGTGTCTTCCTCACGTAGAGTTTGCATAAAATAGGCCTGTGCATTCCACTACTCAATACTCTCCGTTTGAAATTGTTTACGGATTTAACCCCTTGACACCTTTAGATTTGATCTCGTTACCTTTGAATGAAAGAGCTAACCTCAATGGACAACAAAAGGCTGAGTTTGTACGAAGGTTACATGAGAAGGCTCGCTTGAACATTGAGAAGCGTACGACACAGATTGTTCAACATGCCAACAAAGGTAGACGCAAGCTCGTGTTCGAACCAGGTGACTGGGTTTGGCTACACCTACGCAAAGAACGGTTTCCCATCCAACGTCGTAGCAAACTCTCACCTCGTAGCGATGGACCATTCCAGATCCTTGAACGCATCAAGGATAACACTTACAAACTGAATCTGCCTAGTGAATATGGTGTTAGTGCTACATTCAACGTCTCTGACTGAAGCCCATTTGATGTAGGTGACACGCTTGATTTGAGAGCAAATCCTTCTCAAGAGGAGGGGAATGATGCGGTCATCCAAGCTACCACCAAGGATGCGGTGATACCAACCGGACCAATCACTAGAACTCGTGCCAAACGAATGAAGAAACAATTGAATATCTTGGTACGTGTGGTACAAGAAGTTAAGGAAAGTAGTTCGATCTTCGAAGACGATTCGGAGCACGTGACTCTACTCCAACTAGAGGATCAAGACCCTTGACACAATGCATTTTGAGTCACAAGATCAATCAAGTTCAAGTTAATCAATTTTTTGTTTCAATTAGTAGAATAAAGCAAGTGATTTAAGTGTGTAGTTCTTGCCATTTTTAGTCATTAGTTGTCTTATTTTAGTTATTATTTTCGGTCATATTTAGTTAGAAGATTCGGCCATGATGGACCATAGTTGGGCCGATTTCTAGTTTCCAAGTTTCATTAGGATTTGAGTTGTAAGAAGCTATAAATAAGCTTCAAACCTACAACACCAAGCAAATTTGATTCGTTAATAAAATTGAAAGAATTCTCTTGGTTTCTTGCAAGCACCCCTTGAACATCTTAGATAGGTTTCTATGAAGTTCAACTTGGCTTATCAAACAAGAAACGCACTTGTTTGTGGCGCCATCCCACCAAAATTCCTTGGTTCGCTAATTCATTAAGTTGCGGATTGAGATCGTATCAAGAGTGTTCGCAACTTAGATGATTAGATTGGGTTGAAAGGGATTTCACCAACCAAACCTAGAAAATTCTCCATCAAGATCGTGGGTTTTGTGAGGATGAATTTCACTGTCATGGAGGAATTCGCATCAAAATGTAGTTTTCCCTAGCATGGAAAGCTTCATTATAAATCCAGCTGTAGTTGTTAATCGAGCAATCTTGATGACACGTAATGACTTTGTTCATGAGATCAACGACAGATTGATTGAAAATTTCCAGGACAGAAGAAAACATATCTGAGGTTTGATCAACCTATTGATTCTCGAGACCAGAGAGATACTCAAGATTTTCTAAACTCATTAACACCAAAAGGTATGCCTCCGCATGAGCTGAAGCTGAAAAGGAACTGCCCTGTAATGCTGATTAGAAATATAAATCTAATAGAAGGCTTATCAAATGGTACTCGATTAATATGCAAGCATTTCAACAACAATGTTATCCAAGCTGAGATTGCATCTGGATCATTTTAAGGAAAAACTGTCTTTATTCCACGGATTCCATTAGAGTGTTCATACGATGAATTCACATCTGTTCCATTTAAAAGAACACAGTTTCCTTTAAGACTCAGTTTTGCAATGACCATCAATAAGGCTCAAGGACAAACACTTGACTTTGTGGGATTGTATTTGAAAGAACTAATATTTTCCCATGATCAGCTCTATGTGGCACTATCATGAGCAACAAGCATGTCAAATATCAAAATCCTTATCAGGCCTCTCTCTTTATTCTAGGAAGCCACAAATTGCACCAAGAATATAGTATATAAAAATTTTTTTGGATTAGCTGAAAACAATTAGACTTATTATTGCCTCAACTTTTCTCCCCATCTTACATATTTGATGAATATATTTTATATCCATAATTTTTGCTCATCCCATATCCTAAATATTATCTTTTAACTTGCCTATCATTATTTTTTTGGTGACTGCATATTTGATCTGCTAGTGATATCGAGCAAAGATGTGTTTTGGTTCCTGCATTGATTGATACAAATGCTGATTGGTTTGCAAAATTGCTGATCATAAAGAAGACACCAACGCGGTTTAGCAAAAGTGGCGGATCTCTTTATATAAGATTGGTATTTGCAGATAAGATGGTAATTCCTTTTCAGCAACATTTACCTAGACTAATATGATTGAAATTTATATTTTAATACACCTTTTACTTAACAAACTCTGCTAAATCTTCTTTCTATTTTCTTAATTGTAGAACAATATTATCCAAACTATTATCTATGAAAAAGACATCCATGATGTCGATCCACTACTCCAGCTTCATTCCATTTATTATCTCGGCAATGCTTGGATCACGAAAATAACAATGCCATTCTACCTTGCATCATCCAACTACCAACTGACAATTTTAAAGAGAACCTTCATAGAACCTATCCCAACAGAGAGAGCATTACCACATGATAACTGCTATAGATTCACTCCATTTGAGGAACAGTATACTTTCATGGAGTGATACAACTGCAAAAATCAGTAAGTATACTATCACTTTGCCTTATTTTGCTATTGTAACAAATTCTACCACCTGACCATTAGTTGACTTAACGAAACTTTTTCTCTTTTATATATCATAGATATCTCATGCGCAGCAATACATACACTGCCATCTCGATTAGTTCCAAGAGGCTAGGGATATGCAACAATTCAAGAGTTTATTGTCCTTAATCATGAGTAAGCATAAAAAAATTTCTTCCAATTCCATTTCATAACATCTTCAATACTACAAACTACTGTTATAACATCCTATACAAGAAAAAGCCAATGATATTCACCATGTGGGACAAATTTCTCGCTGTTGAAGGTGCTATTCTAAGATCAATGATATCACAACAACCAATCATTACCATTGCAAGGCCTAGAATCAATTCTCACCATAGTAAGTAAACAAAAAATGACAATCTGGCAATTACCAAAACAAATAACTATATTCAACATACTAATTTTCTAAAACTTATATACACTTAGCTATATCAATTGGAACGCAAGCAACAATTGTGTTGCTGTACAATCCATAGATCACAGCAGCAACATCACTAAACAATTGGTAAAATGAATTTCAATCCTGTTCTATTTTCTATATATTTCTAAGTCTAACTCTGCTTTATTATAGGCTGAAAGAAAATACAGCTTACACTCGAACAGTCATTCAAGAAAAATTATATGATAAAGCTCACCAGATTGTACGTGCACGAACCACTGCCCAGTTGTATGACATTGCCAGCCAGCACTTATCAGGTAAAAAAAATTTACAGCACTTAATTTTCTCATAATGTTATAGCCATTACATTTCTCTATAACATGCTTTACTTTTACTAAAAACCAATCAATGATAGCCTATGCTTTAGAAGTCTTTATAAAATATTATTTATGTTGATACTCTTGCCATTAGCTACAAATTCTTACAATGTAAAAATCTGACCTCACTATTCCATCCTTTCATATATGTAGAACAAATCTTTTTGGATACAAGCAAAAATTCGAATTCCAACTATTGCACAACATTTTTATTTCCTCAGTTGTCCTAATACTGCATGTGTGAGACCCACTAGTGCAGCCATCAAGAGACGTTTCACCTGTAATTTCTGTCATATTGCGTACTCTGAACCATTACCAAGGTATAGCAATAAATATTCCTTTTACCCATTCACAATGTCAATAGAAAAAATGCACATTCTCTGCTTATATAACCATAAACGCATCAAAATTTTATCATTTCATCAGTCCGTGTATACATAGAGACAACTTACAACTATTTTCTTCATAACTTTAAATTATGTAGACTACGCTTTGAAACACAGCTATTTGATGACACGTCAATCCTGACTGTAACAATTGAGGATGAATACATTCAATCATTGCTTGGAAGCTCTACACAGACCATAATTGACATGCAAAAAGAGGTACAATTCTTTCATAAACTATCCTCACTTTAATTTCATAAGCATCAACTAACCTGTTCGATTCACACCTGATATGCTCCACAGCAACGACCTATTGATGTACACGCCGTCAACAAAAGACTCCAAAACCAACAATACTACATCCATGTTCAAAACACTGCTAGGCAGTCAGACATTCCACAAACACCATGATACATCATTCTTGCCTATTTGCCTATCCCAGCATAGGCAGCAACAGATCGGCATCTGCTGCTAGACTCTTCCACATCTACAACCTCATCATCACACAATCACCCTTCAACATATGAATGCACATCATCCTCAGTCAAAGCTGACAATATTATAAAGCATTCTGAACCTTCATTAGGTGTAGAAAGAACTGACTTGCATCAGCTTGAAAAATGCCAGATAATCCAGCCTGCTAACACTACAACCAAGCGACAAAAGACATAAGTAACATATCACCAATGCACTAAACAAACACAAAGATAACTCGGGTTTTGCTCTACAAAAACTTATGTAAATGAAATCTCTTTTGCATGCTATTTCGGCCAATTATCTACGTACTACTTTTAAATCCCACCAAATACTGTTAAGAAATCTAACTTAGTAGCTCTGTGTCCTTGCTCACTGATTTGTCTCCTACTTTCAGCGATGAATCCCTTTGACAGCTTTGTATTAACTGTTTTGACATCAGGAGACAACTACGTTTATTAGTTCTATGAAATCTACATCAAAACCATTATCTTTTGCTCCTCTTATATCACTTTTATTCATGCTTTGCTATATCTTTACTAAGATTCGTATTTTAGTAACTAAATATGCTTGCTAGCTGACTTGCATGCTGCATCCAGCTATTACTGCTCTTGGTGACTATACACATTATTGTTTAGTCCTCCTTTCATAAGCATTGAATACTCAATCAAAAAAACTAAACTAATTTCAAATGATTTTGTAATATGTATAGCAATATAACAATTAATTTTTTAAATAGCAAATCATCTTAGAAGGCAAAACACAATTGAGTAAAAACCATACATCCCAACAAATTAGATCATTAATACAAAAGAAAATAGTACAACTTTACTTCATCGTCACACCTAAACTTTGTTTGCACCAAGTACAAACTAATACATAACTGAAACAATAGACAAACAAAAACCACTTTATATACAATCTTCCTCTCCAAAGCCAACTGCAAACCTACGTAAACAATTTAGAAGCTATTTTACAATAAACCATAAAACTCATTGCCATGCACCAGCAACACAGTAAGTCAACAACATCTTAGCCTACTAAAAATAAACACAACCACTAAAGCCATCACAATGCATCAATTTGGTCCATCCCCTGCGAGTCCCTCATACCAGCTCCTCAATTCATTAGCCTCAGAAATGCCCACATCATACATGATAATAGTCCTCCTTTCTGTAGCCAAGGAAAGACCTAAAAAAATAAAAATGCATCAAACAAAATATAAGAACAACAATTCTGTTATTTAGCAAATCATTTGAGAAATCTATTAAAATGAAAATGGCTAATTTTAGGCCTGCAAATTAGAACAATAGAATGTTTATGTGCAATTTGCACAAGATATGCTCCATCTGTATCAATAAATTCTTCCCAGATCGCAAATGCCACTAGCATCATTCTATTAAAAATATTTGTCAAAAAACAACATATTACATATTAAAATATGCCAAAAACTGTATACTCTTGATTCATCAACAGAAATTCCTGAACTCGCATGTATCCGCCCCCGAACAAAAAAACATGCAATGGGAACACCTCAATCACCACACCAAGAATAGCTACAAAAAAATAATAATTGTTAATACATAAAAATAAATTTACCCCGCAACTGATTCCATGTAAATAAATAAAAAAAATATAAATCATAGTAATTATAGCATCTCGAGAATGCCTCAATGACTGCAAATGCCCAAACAGAATTAAATTATAAAGATTATTAATCGGCAATCCAGCTACACCATAAACCCACTCGATAAAAGTATGTTGTGTGAATGTTAATTCAAAAGAAACAGAGCCAAGCATTATTGAATTATCCATTAACCGACGAACAATCCCATTTCCAATACAAAATACGCAATAGCTTGAATTTGATCACCCTATAAAAAAAATAACTCATAAACAAAATTATAACGTGTCAAAAGAACGATAAAAAATAAAAAAAAATTAATCATTACCAAATTATCAGCAAAAACATATCACTGATAATGTCGACCCACATTAACATTACGACGAACAAAACTTTTCTCAACAAGAACAACCCAATCGCGAAACCCATCGTTCAGTTGACTAATAGATATTATATCTTGTTCTAAAACAATAATCCACAAAGTAAAAGAAAAAAAAAAGAGCAGAAACTGACTTCCAAGTCTACAAGTACATCTCTATAGACAAACTATTTTGCCTTTGCAATCCCGAAAGCTCCAAACTAAACACATACATTTATAATAGCGAAAATATTGCTACAAAGCAGAAATACTTACATGCTATCTCCATGCAAACATACTACAACTGACACCTATAAACATACAAGTGTCATACAAACTAAAATACTTGGCAATCATGCCAGAATTACAACCACCTTCAGTTGACACGCCATGCATCTCAAATCACTACATATCCAGACAAGTAGCTGGCACTCCATTCAATTCTTTCAATAACGTTACAATAAAGATTAATAAATAACAATTTTCCCATAATAACTAAGCCCTACCACGCCACTGCATCAGTATTACCATGCAACACTCTTCTCATAAATAACACCAAAATTATATGTACTAAACACAAACCTGGGAATAGCGTGGCCCCCAAAACTAGTCTTTAGTAAAAAATCATTTAAACACCAATAAATTTCAAAATTATTTTCTAATTTATTCTCCTTGTAACTTACACCTTTAATTGGAAATTTAACTATTTTATTAAAATACTCCAGCACTGTGCATCACTTCCAGAGGATTAGACCTCTTAAATACCCTCAGGTCCATTTATAACCTGGCAATAGAGAGAGAATGTTAAGCCAAATTGCTATGCACAATGAACCAATTTTTTTTTTTTAAATCAATGAATCAAATTTTTAAGGCAGTTAGTTGTGCATATATTGCTTTATCAGCAATTACAACTCTGTCAGGAATTTCTAACTTGGTTCCAGGTATTGTAGTTATTGTCACTTTCCCCTTAATACAAGAAGAAAAAAAAGGAGAAAATAAGAACTTAGTGCATTTGCCATATGGACACTAAACAAGAAATAACAAACCACACTGTACAACCACAAATTGCCACATGTCACAAGCAAATCTTCAAGGACCGATACATCCATAAAGCTTCAGAGACAGAGTAACAGGGAGACAAGTAGGTAGTTTGTATTACCTTCGAGGTGATGCCAGATCCAAACCATACGTCGGCGCTCATCTTTAGGCTATCTAGTTCAACAATACTGGGAATAGACTTAAAACGACTTAAGAAGTCGCCGACCTAAAAAGTTGAAAAACACAATTAGCAATATAAACAATTCAACCTGCAGAGAAAGATAGAGGGATTAAAATCTCAACCTTCTTAAATTCAGGTACCAATTCAATAGCTGGGTTAGTTGGATTTTTCCTAGCCACATTGCGGACCACATAGCCGTCATTAGACAAAGTGTAAAGGTTAGACTATAAAGGTTACATGCATGAATAAACGGCAATTCATATAGTATTCAAAACAGAATGCCATATATGAACCAAAAATTCACCTAGACGAGAAGCGGATCAAAAGTTGCCTTTACTGGGAGAAATCAAGATCGAGTAACATTGATGCCAATAGCACGATCAAAGAATTGATTGGCGATGGGGGGCGAAAGTAAATGATTATACTTCTTACTTTCGGTTGTTGGTAGAGAGGAGACAGCACAATGTGAAATGCTTTACTGATAAACCTAAACGAAAAGAAATGGAAAATAAAGATGTTTAAAATGAATATCAAGAGATAAGGTTAATGTACCCTTATTGCAGCACCATTAGCAGTTTCAAGTTGAAGAACTTTCACCCCATCTACTTGCTGTTAATCAGACAAAATTTAATAGAAGAACAGTTACATTGGCAAAATGCAGAATAGATAGTTAACAAATAGAACCTTTGGATTTGGCATAATCTCCATCTTCAGTGCACTTTCTTGTACAAGTCTTTTGATTGTTTTCAAGCTCAACCGTTTGCATGATAGCAGAAAATATATCATTCCATTGCATTTTCCATAGTGCATGAAGCAAATAACATTTTAGCTTAAGATGAGAAACATAACACTTACAAGTTGATGGTATTGAAAATTTTGAACTTCTCTATCGACTTGAATTCATTCACCTGTAAAACAAAGAGGAGCAGAACAATCCTTTAATATGAAAATGATGTCTATGAAATTGTGTAATCCAAGGAAAAGATGTTACATCAAGAATGGGCTGATTCTGGGTACCCTTTGTTTAGTTGCCTAAATAGGTCAATGCATCTAACTTCACATTAAGTAAACAATCGTACTCATTAACCTAGCTGGTTATATGTAACATACTTATACCTATACATACATTAATCCTAGGAACTTCTTATGAAGAAATAGTTATTTAAAGAGACAATGTTTAAATTGCACAAGAATGCTTGTAGTATGCCAACAGCTAAAAGCATTTCACTAAAAGGTAAAGAAACCAGAAGAAATTGAATCTCACATGTTCATCAGGAACTTGAGCAATTTCCAGGAGCTAGAACAAAAGACAGAAAATGAATTAATAGCAACTATTAAGCATGAAATACAAAACATTCTAGTGCATCATTGAATACATCTATCTATCTCATGGCATTGTTTAAAGCATTGAGCAAAAGACAAGTAAGAAAAATACCATGTAAATGATACAACATGTTTATCAATGTTGTCAAAATTTTACAAATAGATCAAGTTTCAATAGCTATTCCAATTTTCTCATAAGTACATTTGACAACTTAAGTCATTGTTAGATATGAAAAGCAATGCTTTACCAGCAACAACTAGCCTTGTAACTTTTACAGTGCCAACTTGATTAAATTTGTGGTCTTTCCACCACCAGTTAATTTTGTTAGAGTAGCTTTTACACCAAGCGATAAAAGTGATAAAACAGAAGTAGATGGACGTATCAAGCTACCTACAACTTACAACCAAAATATGGTTGCAAGAGAAAAAGATATAGTGAACAACAAAATTCAAGTTTACTGTTGCAACACACTGCAGTAGAAAAATGGTCTTTCTATGTAAGTCAGATGCTATCACCTTTGTGGAATTGCTAAAAGTCGAGGACTTGTGAAGCACCTTTTCTTTTCCTTTTCTCTTTTTCTATGCAAGCTATAGGGAGGAATACATACCTGCACTCTTCCTTCATAAGAAATAAGTGTACCACCTTTAACATCAACCAATGTTTTTGGGGTGACTTGCCAAACACAAGGGATAAGACTATAGGAGAAGTATTTAGACACATAGAAGCAAAAGTCTAAAGTCTCTTTTGTTACCTCCATGTAGCATTCGTTCTTGTTACTGATCAAGTGGTTTAAGATTTCTACAAGATTGAATTAAGGAAATAGAAGTACCACATGGTCGATAAGACATGCCTACATCTATGAATCACGTTAAAATTGACAAATTGAAAATTTTTTACCAGAAGACTCCTTGTGTTTTAGACATATACGTGTCTAAAATGATTGAGGAATTTGGCAGCTACTTTCAGTCTATTAGATTCACCCCACCTTTTGCTTCACATCCTTAACTGTGCGATACCCTTCTCTTTGTTCAGGAAAGTTTCATTATCCCCTTTCCTTTTTTTGTTCTTTATTTTTTACATTGGAGACAATGTAAGGATTAGGTGTGGGGGTAGTATATTGGTAAATTGAAAGTGTAACCATTATGGCATTTTATGGCATTTTTGTTGGAATTTTTGTTCGACTTTTCAAATTTTATCCAATTTTTGTGCATTTTTGTAGTTATCCCTGATAAACGATGGTTAGATTCTCAAATGTGATTATTGTTAAGGTTTTATGTGCTTATGTGTTAAGTATGACGTGGTAAGATCTAAGCGTGTCTCTCTGGTGAATACTTGAGATTTTGTGGCTTTTGCAATTTTTGGTTAACTTTTCTAGATATTGTAAATATATTTTCTAGCATTTTTTTTTAATGTAAATTGGTTCAACTATTAATCTTAGTTCTCTATGTCTGGGAAATGAAGCAAGATAGTGCTTCTTTAATTTAATTTTATTTTTTGTGCTTATTTGTGATCAATATTTAGTTGTACTCCACTAGTTTTCGTTGTCTAATAACCAGGAGTTTTCACCAAAAGTGTCAATTTTCGCGTCAAAAAGTGATGATAGTTATGAGTAGGTGGTTCTTGAGCGATGAGAGTTGAGTAACCGGATTTTTTCATTTGGTAGATGTTGGAGTTCGCATCAAAAGATTTGAATGACTAAGAACTAAGCAATTCCCCAAAAAAGAAAAGAAAACCTAAGTGTGGGCAACATGAAATAGTGTATATGAATATAAGAGTATGTGAATGATTATGTTAGCCTACTAATCCAAGATCGAGTTTTAATGTTGAGATCTTGCTTAATAGTTGAACCATTTTGCTGATGACTGCTGGTTGAGTATTTTATATTCTTAGATTAGTTAGTCGGAAATTGGAAGAATCCTTGGTTTTAAAAGCTAATCGGAGAGATATCTATTGGAGATTAGCCATTAATGCTTGACATTTGTTTAATTATACTTTGACAATAGATGATTTGAGTAATAGCCATTATTTGAACTTAATTACTTAGTAGTGCTTGATTAGCTGTTCTAGTGCTTGAGGACAAGTCCAGTTCAGATGTGAGGGTAATTGATAGAGTGCATATTAGTTAACAAATTTGTGAATACTTTCTTATGGTTTTGGTCAAATATTATATTATTGGATTGATTCTACTCATATTTAACAATTGGTGTTGATTGTAGAAATATGACAAGAAAAAGAGTAAAAAGTGGTTCAATGAAGAAATTTCTGGCAGAAGACTCTTAGTTTGTTCCACACGGGCGTGCTTAAGTCCAACCTCCAAGGTCGCAAGTTCGGGATTGTCTCGCGTAGACCGCTCCAATTCCAATTTGACCTCCCTGTGCAAACGAGATTCCTTTTCCAGACGTGAAAGCATCCATCTTTGTTTAGGACACTATTAATTTCCTCTTGTTTCCATTTTCTTTATTATTTCCTTTTGCCAAAGGAATTTGCATATGTTTTAGACAGCTACATAAATAGAAATAGACATTAGAATTAGGGTTGAGCTTTTTCTCCTTTTCTCTAGCTACCCATCAACTTTTTCTTGGTTTTTCTCCATGAGGAGCAACTAAACTCTCTTTCTAGTCAAGGGATAATAAAGGATTTGGTTTAATTACAACTATAAAATCTAATTTATCTGTTTATTTATTCATTAGTAGTCGTATGTTTTCTTGATTTAATTTCTCATAGTTGTTTTGTTGGTTGAATATCAAGGGTTCGGTATTTAATTGAACCTAGCAATCTATTGCCAATTAAGATAGTTAAATTTGTAATTGTTTAATTGTCTTAAATTAGTGGTAACTAGCGCGATTGGTTTCATGTTATGGAAATATATATAGTCTAATTTAAATAAATTCTGGTAGTGTGTTTATTGATTAGAACAGGACTTTTCTAGTTTTTAATACAACTAAGAAATTAAATTCTACGAGCATACTTAGAATTATTATTGGTTAGAAAAGTAGCTAACGAACGTACCTTAACTATCGATATAGTAAGAAAAAGTTAATTGTCGTCGCTTGTTTAGCAATTATAACATGTTTATTAACGAATATATGAAATAATTATTGCATTAATGAGGAGTTATATGAACCACTTCTGGAGTTTTCTCCTTGGTTAGAACTTCCTTATTATTGAATTAATTTAAATTTTCTTTCATTTGATTGCTTTTACTTAAATTGATTTTTTTATTTTAATTTTCCAAAACCCCCACTTAATTCTTGCTTAGAAGGAAATAAATCATCCAGTCCTTGAGGAGACAACTTTACTTACCGCTATACTTGAATTCAAGTTTTTAGAGTAGGAATTTTAATTTTGGTGGTTTGACACCCATCAACAGTCGTCATTGATTTGTAGCTTGTTTCAAGAATTGGCATTCTTTTGCAAGTGAGCGATTAGATCTGGATGGAGATGGTAGTTTTATACAGCATCAAAGGCAATCAAGGGCGCAATTTGTGCTGAAGCGTATGTGGTTTTGACATGACTTTGTAGCTTCAAATATCTATTTGTGGGATTAAATTTGGCTGCTTGTGTTGATTAAGCTGTCTGGATAAGATTACTCTTTTGAAGATAATTTGAGGAACGATTATAGCAAATACTACAAATTAGTTTGCATCGCTTCTAATGAGTAGATGAGATGCATTTGAATATTTGGAATGGGTAATAATAGATAGTAGTGTTGTGAAGAGTGAACAATGATGGTAATGAAAAATTAGATGAGTTAAGAATTTATTGTGTTTTAACCAGAGAAACTGTTTAAAAATTTTGTTAGACATGCTAATAGACATGAACATGAGTCACTATAATACATGTTAAGTACTATAAATTTATCAAATATATTACAAGTGCATTTAAAAGAATCAAAACATAATTTTTTTTAACAAAAATAAGGATTTCAAATTCTTAGTTAATATTAACCGAAATATTGGATTTTAAGAATGAATTGGAAATGTTTATGCCAAATTCTTTTTTTTCCAAACAATGTAATTCAATTACAAAGGATTTCAAATCCATGGACATGTAATCCATCCCTCTCAAATCCTTCCTCAAATTGAAACCCTTTGGCCCAAACATGTCTGGGACCTCGGTCAGTTCAAAATCGGGACTTTTTTTTTCTTTCACACAAATTCGAGACCTTGCTTAGTTCAACATCTAATTTTCTCCCTTTTATAGATTTTTATATGCATTTTATTCTTAATGCTTTATTTTGATTTCTTTTTCTTTCTTCTACTGCTTATCTTTCAATTTTTGTTTTTTGATTTTGCGTCATTATTATCTATATGTGTTTTTACTGTTTACTGCTTCCCTACTAAAATTCTTTTAGCTTTACAACTATGAATTTATACTTTGAATCAAGTTCAATGGCCCTAAACATGAATGGTGCGGATTATCATATATTTTTTGCTTGATTCTCAAGTTTCAATTGTCCCGCTTTTCTCTCTTAAAGTTTAAAATTTTAGAGTCTCCATTGAACTAAAATCTTAAAAAAAAAAAAAGAAAAAGTTTAATGTTGCTTCAAAAAACTACATAAGAAAAAAGTTTAATGTTGCTTCAAAAACTACATAAAGTATATGTAGAAAGTTATTCTCTAAAATACAGACGAGTCCACATTGGGTGCATCTATTTTTATACTTTCAAAATAATTTTAGTTGGAATAATATAGAAAACTATCCATGCCAAAATTTTACAATGGAGGGCTAGTAAAGACTTATCTAGTCAAGAAAAGAATTACAGTTAAAGGTCTAAAGTGAGAAACTGTGAAATTTAAGCTTAATCTTGTCACTCATTTTGTAGGTGCTCCTCTGAATTCATCTTCTCCATGTCCTTCAAAATTTAACATAAAAAATCAAAAGCAACACATGAGCTGGACATGTATGAAACTGAGTTGAAAGTTAATAAGATTCCAAGAATTGATCGTTTAGTATGCATGGTTTAGCTTGGAAGATCATTAACGTTGAATTGATTGTTGTGACACACTTGAATTTGTGTTTGAATTAATGCATTCCTAAGTAATCTTTTGGCAAATAGTAAAATCCTCTTTTGATTTTTGGTTTAATTACAATGTGCCCTTTCACATATTTAACAGATGGTAGCTAAAATATTTCGTTACTCATTCAGGTTGAATGCTCCATTTTCACCAACCTTTTGGCTTCGTCAAAAAGTCCTTCACAGTTTTCCAAAAAACATACGAATTTATTCGCTATCGTCTAGTGACACTTTAATCAGAGTAAGGTTGTAGTCAAATATATGTATACGAATTTATGGGCTATCATCTAGTGAAACTATTCTAAGAGTAAGGTTGTAGTCAAATATACATAGACCAGAATATGTGGCTAAGTGATTGCTAATCAGTGTCAAGATTTTTTTAATTGCTAAGGAAACTTAAGGCACCACAATTAAGGAAGCCAAGTAAATAAAGCTGTCATTTATTTAAGGAAATTCATATATTTTGTTCAAAATTTTATACTCCTAATATTTCTTAATCAAAATCCCACTATAGGAGGAGAAAATTTCAGTATGGAAGGAGCGTAATTGATTGGGAAAAAAAAAAAGAATTCAAGTCAAATATGGCAAGATTTAGAATATCAATTAAAATCTCCTTATGCAGGTTAACTTTCTCTTTATATTATTTACTTTCCTTCTCTAAAGAAGTTGTTTCTTCTTTGTAAAATCATGATTTAAAAGTGATACATGTTCAATTATATTTTTTCCTGATATGTGCTTGTTCTTGAGGGCAATAGACGATCAGAGTAACCAGGTAATGCTTCTCTTGTTTGCTCATGTTATCTTTCTCCTGAAGACAATAATATATCTGCACTTTTATGTTTATTGTTTTCTATTTTTTTTTAAAATTTTGCTGTAACGTCTAGATTGTAAAATTATTTGATGCCACAAGTATTGAACGATTGGATTAATAAACTTAGAATTGTTTACGTTATTTTATTAATGCATGATCTTGCTTTTATGTCAAAGTGGTTTTTTTAGTTGTAATTATTACTTTTGATATAAAAGTCATCAGTTACTTTTGAAAATTTCCCAGCAAAATGGTCCCTTTTGGCTGCGCAATAGGTTGATTAAAGAAAAAGCAAAAACACTGAAAAAAAATTAAAGAAATAAAAGGTTGTCCAGAAAAATAAAGATAAAAATGAGAACTTTATGATTAGGTACCCCTCTTGTGTTCAAGTTTGATTGTTTTTCCCAGAAGAATAGTTCCATCTGAACTGGGTTGTTGTTAGATTGAGATATATGCCAAAGAAAGTGCTAATGTTACCTTCTGGCATTTAATGTGTGTGTTTGTCCTAGTGTAGTAAAAAAGTATGCCCTGAGAATGGTCTTGTGAGATGGCCAAACCCGATGGTTAGGCTTGATAACCTGTGAATCTCCTTTTGATCCAGTGTTGTAAATGCATTAACACCTTGACAATGATGGATTACTATACCGCTGTGTTTTAGTTTGGATTGAAAATTTTGACGAAAGATTTGCAATTCATTCAAATTGCTCTAATTATTTGAATTGTTTAAGAGGCATTTTGATTTATAATTCATAATAATCAAAATATATTTTAAATACTATAATACTTTGTGGTTTATGAATTCAGATACTTCTTAAACAATCTGTGCAACTTGAGGGATTTGAGAAGATTTCAAATTGTTTGTCAAATCTCTCGATCCAAACACAGCCAGTAATTTCGATTGTGTCATATGGAATTTTAGTTCTATTTGTATTCAGTTCCTTTTACGATCTTCACAGCCCATCAGTTCCATTTCCCATTCTCACAGCACATAGTGAAATTAAGTGTGAATATTTTCACTGGTATGAATTATGACAGAGAAAAACCGAAAATCACCCCTTGCATTGGTCTATAAAATTATGACAATGTTTTTGAGTCCAACAACAATATTTACTACTTGAATAATTCGTCTTCTTATTGCTTTTTTTCATTCACGGATTCTTTCAGAAGGTAGCTCAAGGGGATATGAAAGTTATAAGTGGATTGAAATTGTCATAACACATGATGTTTTTGTTCCTTAAATTTGAACTTCCATCACATTATTTAAAACTATCGATGGGATACGCGCTTATAAAGATTCAAGTAATTGCTAATTATGAATCATAAGCACATAAAAGGCATATGTTTTAATTTTTTGTTCATGTTGATGTATGCGATATCCCTTGTTCAAATGGATTCTTGTGATTTCATTATTTCAATTTTCTTTTAGTTTGATTCATGTGTGGAACATTGGAGATACGTAGCACTTTAACTAGTTTACTTTATTTTGTTTTCCTTTTCTCCTTTCTTATTTTTCCTTTCTCTTTCGCCTTATTAGTAGCTTTCTTATCTTTCTATGCATTTCTTTCTCAAACAAAAAGAAGCATCATTTTTTGTTGCCAAGCGATATCCTATTTGCCTTGAAGTTCTGTTTATATTTCTTTAATTATGTGATGTGATGAGACAACTTTAAAATTAATCAACCAGTTGAGTTTACAGGTAAATTTTTTTTCTTTTTTTCTGAGCAGATTTGCAGCTAATTATAAATTAGTGGCTAATTATAAATTGGTGGTCTATATCAGGTAATTATTATTTTGTGGGTTACAAAATTGTTTGGTGTCTTTGTCTTATGACTGGTTGTTCCACTTAATTTCTTAGTATACGAACCATTTTCTTTTTTGACTTCCTATGACAATCTTGATACTAAACAAAAATTTTGTATATCCCAAGGAAAAAAAATAGGGTGCGGCAGATGTATAGAAAAATTTCTTGTTACAAGACACTTCTTGCATGGTTGTAAGAGGTACTGAACATATATCATCCATCCCACTTTGAATTTTATAACGTAAAATCATCACTTGCCAGGAATTATGGTAACTATTAACCTCATTTCATTGGGAGGTTATCGAAATTGGCAATGGATATTAGGATATACTTTTATGCTTATTTAAATCAAAATCTTACGCAATATAGAGGTAAAGGTAACAAGATATGTGATTTCAGCAATGGACTAGTTATGGTAATGTAATCAAATTAAGTTTGTAGAAATGCAGATGTGTATTGGAAATCTAGGAAAGTCAAACTTAAAAAGAAAAAAAAAACATAGAAAAATTCCGAAAACTACGATACCAAGAAACTTTCACGTACCATATGTGATTGTTTTCTTCTGTTTCTTAGATTAATTATCATTCCTTTCTTTCTTGGTTATGTAAGCATTTATAATTATTTGCTTTCAGAAATGGCTTAGTATTGGTATTGAAGGATTACCATAACATCAACATGCTTACATTTCATTGGTTGAAAATTAGTAGATAAACTATTTTATTTCTGTTTATTTAGATTACAGTACAATAAAAGTAGCTTTTATGATGTTCAATTTGGGATGTTAAAACCATTTAGTGTTGTTTTCCTACTAACCAAATTTGTAAAGCATTAAATTGAAGGACATCTTTTCTACTAGCTATTAGCTATGTGATTTAATACTATCAATTTAAACTTTCAATCGCTTCAGTTACCAAGACCTAGCACATGATATCAGGTTGTCTGTATATCCCATCTTCATGTATTACAAGTTACAACCTAGGCCTTTCAAAATTCGTACATGGCAAGGTTTTATATCCTTGAGTATTTTCATCCAAAATTCAAGAGTGACTAAATTAATTTTTATACAAGCAGTTGACTCCATAGCATAGTACCAATCACAAAATATATCTGTTGGTTTTACAGTAACGATTATTCTGCATGGCTCTCAAAAATTCTATTTTTTTTTTGGGCTAAAAAATTCTGTTTTGTCTGCCTTCTTCGTTATCATGTCATTTTTGTCCATTTTTTGCTCTTGCAGAAGTGTTAGGTCGCTTAATGTAACTCTAGATGGTTATTCATCGGCAGTCGCAACATTTTATGAAGGGGGTGGGATGCACTTGTACAAGAAACACATAACTAATGAGTGCTACTTCAGTGGAAAAAATTTGCTGTTCAAAAATTTTGTATCCCTAATCTTCCTTAATGTTGAACAATCGGATGTGAACTTGAGCTAAATTTAGTTGGATTGAGCTCAAGTGAGCTTGAGCCAGTCAGGTTTGAACGAGTTCAAGCACATTAAAATTATCATCTAGCTCAAGTTTGTGCTTGAGTTCAAACTTGAGTGATTTAGCTCTAGTCGAGTACACGATCTTTGGCTCATTTACACACGACTCATTTTGTGCCAATCAAGTGCACTTGGAGGTAATTTTCGGAGCATTCTTGGTATGGAGGATAACATATTTGATCTACACTTAATTTTCCTTCTTTGTTGAATCAAAGTTTGGGTACTACTACCATGCAGGCCCTTCCCTCCCTCCCTTTTTTCTTTTCATTTATATTTCAGTCTTCTACTTTCTGTTGTATTGAATTACCAGTTGGGTTGGATAGAAATGTTTTATTTGGTACATTAAGTCTATCATTTCTCGGTGCAATGGCCTACTTCCATAGCTCAGCTTTTGGTGTAATGATTCTTAGATTTCCAAGCTGAATACTTGTGCTGCAGGTTTTCTTGTTTTATGTAGTGAAACAATTTCTATTAAGCGTTAGTGAACTGGTTAGTTGTAATATTTCCACTCTTAGATGGAAATCAAATATTTAGTTATCCATTTCAAAAAAATATTTATTGGTTCTTGGATTTTCAAGAATATTTAATAAATGCATCCTTGTGGTGCAAAATTTCATTCCCCATCCTTGTAGTTCAATTATAACATGATCATGAGAAGCCATTGCTTGGTTTCATAGCTTTTGTAACAGAATTTAGTGATTCTCCAAATTGGTACTATAACTTAATACTGCTTTGTGCATATAGGTGATATGGATTTTGATTTCCTTTTCATCTTTCATCCTGACTATGTATTTGATAGTTTTATAACTAGTTTTTGCTCATTTCATCAGTTTGATTGGTGAATTCTCATGGTTTTTCTTCCAACTTTGTTGGGTCCTCATTTGTGCCAATTCTTTTGGTCATTCTTGAGTACTTGTTTTGCTTTCAGATTTACCATGCAGGAGCAGAGTGAGATTTCTGGTGCAGCAACAAATGCCATCCAGGAAATTTCTGATTCAAACAGTAATAGCTACGTGATCCAAAATAAGCGCCAAAAGCTAGATAATAAAGTTGATAGCCCAAGATTCAAAGGAGTCGTCATTCAAAAAAATGGACGCTGGGGAGCACAGATATATGCCCATGAACGCATTTGGTTAGGAACTTTCAAATCTGAGATCGAAGCAGCAATGGCATATGATAGTGCTGCCATCAAACTCCAAGGTGGAGACGCATACAGAAACTTTCCATGGACAAACATAACTAGCGAAGAGCCAAAGTTCCAGAGCCAATTCAGTACACAAGCAGTACTGAATATGATCAAAGATGGTTCTTATCCAGTCAAGTTTGTTGAGTATTTGAGGGCACAATCATTTATACAAAGTTTCGCGACAATGCCTAGCAACGGAGGATTGGTGTGCAAGAAACTGTTCCACAAGGAACTTACTCCTAGCGATGTTGGAAATCTTAATCGACTTGTCATACCAAAGAAATATGCATTAATGTACTTCCCTCATCTTTCTTGTGATGCAGAGGAGAGTGATGAGGACATTGCTGGTGAAGATGATGCTGAATTGGTTTTCTTTGACAGGTCAATGAGGTCGTGGAAATTTCGATACTGTTATTGGAAGAGCAGCCAAAGCTTTGTTTTCACTCGAGGATGGAATAGATATGTCAGGAACAAGGGATTGCAGGCGAAAGACGTCGTTAGTTTCTCATTGTTTGAGTTCAAAAATGGATCAGATGAGGTGCAGCCTATATTCATGATTGATGCTGAATATCATCAGAGTTTTCGTGGTGGTTTGATGCTGAATTCATCCAGGGACGAGAATAATTTTCCTGAGACAGAACCAAATGGTTCAACAAAAAGGGGATTAAAGCTTTTTGGTGTTCAAATAATTTGAAAAGCAGTCTACAACTTGAAGCAGCCAAGCAATTTCTAACAGAATTTCTTTAATTGCTTTTTGCTTGATGGAATAGCTTTTATGACAGTTTTAATTTTTTTTCCTTTTTTGTTTAACTTTCATCAGTTTTCTTGACCATTAATGATCTATGCTATTACACTAACTAGTTAGGATGCTTGACATATAAGCTCGATTTAACTTTCAAATTCTCTTTGTTTACATGGCATGCAATTCAAGTTTGGATGCGTTAAAAAATCTTGAATTAAATTCATATACCTCCTCTGAGGTTTATTATAAGAAATAAATATCAAAAACTTCTCTAGAGATTTTTGCCAATACCACTTAGTACCCTTGAACTTCTAAAAATCTTCCCTATTTTCACCTAATTCAAAGTTTTTGTAACATATTTTCCATTCTAAAGTTGCTCTTTATATTCTTTTACTTGCTAATTCAGGGAAGGATTCTAAGTTGCTAACAGCTGCAAAGATACACCTGCAAATGTCCTACCAGATTCTTGATTCCTAGAAATACATAAAGTCTAGTACAGAAAATTTCGGGTTGTGGACATGCTAGCCATCAATGGAAGACCACTAGACCAGAGAAAAAAGAGGTTAAAAATTAAAAACAGATGTTACAACCAAGGAAACAGCTCACTTCTCATGCATTACAACCGAGGAAAAAGCTCACTATTTTAAGATAAACGAGAAAATTTGGTGATCTTAATATGCTACTATGGACAAAGCTCAAAATTATGTTGCCAAAGGAATTTTTTACAAAATATCAAAATCACCCTTCTCAAATCAATTCAGTACCATTTGCAATTACAAAATCACTTGACAACGGTAATCTATTTATTTTAGGCATTAGAAATAGAATTTGTTGGGTGTGGGCCAGCTCATTTGTGGGCCAACCCAAAACCATAAGCCACTGAGACTTGAGGGTTTTCTCAAGCTTAAAAAGGCAAGCAGCAGCCGCAGGTAGCAATTCTTTTTCTTCGGTGCTTGTGCGACAAAAGAAAAAGAGCCTGCCGGCATTTTTTTGAGTGAGACGAAGAGAGAGAAAGGCTAGAGAGAGAGGCTTCAAGGTCTTGATTGGAGGGCGATTCGAAACTCGATTGAGACGAAATTTTACACACGTGATCCTCTCGATAAGCTCTACTCATCTATCGGTTCAGATTTCAGATTTCCTCTTCGTTTGGTAACACCTTTTCAAACCCACTTCTTTGACAGTTATAGTTTTTTAGGGTGATTTTGTGGCAGATTGGCTTGGTTGGTATTGGTGATATTATTGTCATCCGAATATTTCGGGTAGACCTGTGTATTCCCATTATTATGATAGTGAAGATTTTTGACTGGACTAGGTCCCGCGGTTTTTTCCAATTGGATTTTTCACGTAAAAATCTTGGTGTCCTGTGCCTTTTAATTTTCCTGCATTTTATTATCACTGTTGGTATTATTATTTGGTGATTTGGCTTGTTCCTGTTTTTAACTGGTACTTGGGGGAAGAGAAATTTGTCCTGAGTTAACTCTGATATTTTGTGTCTGTACTGGTACCCCTTTCCCAACAAGTGGTATCAGAGCAGTCAGATTAGACTGCTCATTTGTACTGGTTAAAAATGGATGATTCGGATAGTGGTTGCATGATAAAATTGAATGCCACTAATTATTCAATTTGGAAACCCAGAATGGAAGACTACTTGTATTGTAGAGATTTATTTGAATCTGTTCTAGGGGATAAAGGTAGACCAAGTGATATGAGTGATGAAAAATGGGCTAATATGCACAGAAAAACTGTTGGTAATATTAGAAAATGGATTGGTCAAAGTGTTTTTCAACATTTTGCTAATGACACCAGAGTTGATATATTATGGAAAAAGCTTGAAAGTATGTATGAAAGGAAGACCGGTTTGAACAAAGCTAGTTGTCTGAAGCAGATTACTCGAATGAGATATAAGGATGGGAAAGATATAACTGAACACTTGAGTAATTTTCAAGGATTGATAAACCAGGCAACTACATTAAATTTGAATCTGGATAATGAAGTGCAGGCTTTATTATTATTCAGTTCACTACCGGATAGTTGGGAAACCATGGTGGTCTCCATCAGTAATTCAGCTCCGAATGGTGTGTTGACCATGGTTATTGCAAAAGAGGCCGTGATGAATGAAGAGTTCAGGAGGAAGGAACAAGGAATTATCTATGAGACCCAGGCCCTGGTGACAGAAAAGAAAGAAAGAAGAGGGAGAAGCAAAAATAGAGGATCCCACAACAGGAATGACAAATCCAAAGGCAGGTCTAAGTCACGAAAAAATGTTGCATGTTATTATTGTAAAAAGAATGGACATTATATGAAGTAGTGCAGAATCCTAAAACGGGATCAGGCTGAGAAAAAGGGTAAGGCGAAGGAAAAAGATGATGAAGACACTACAGCAGTTGTGGCAGCTCATGATGATATGTTTGTGTTCTGTGATGATGGTCAGGTGAATATTATTTATTATGACAGTGATTGGGTAGTTGATTCAGGTGCATCTTACCATGTTACTCCTCATAGGCATTTCTTCTCAACCTACACCGAAGGAGATTTCGGATGTGTTAGGATGGAAAATGAGGTCTCATGCAAAGTTGTTGGCATGGGAGATATATACTTGGACACAGATATTGGGTGCCAACTGATATTGAAAAATGTTCGACATGTTCCTGACATTCGACTTAACCTTATTTCTACAGGAAAATTTGACGATGAGGGCTATTATAGCTCGTAAGGTGGAGGCAAATGAAAACTCAGCAAAGAAAATCTCGTTGTTGCCAGAGGAAAGAAGCATAGTACCCTCTACGTGATGCAAGCCAAGTTGAGGAAGGGAAAAGTGAATGCAATTCGTGATTCTTCGATTGACATTTGGCATAGACGACTTGGACACATGGGTGAAAAGGGAATTCAGACACTTGTTCACAAATACCTCCTACCTGAAGTTAGAGGTAATGCACTTAAATCTTGTGTTGACTTCATTTATGGGAAACAACACAGAGTTGCATTCAAAAATTTTCTTCCATCTAGAAAATTGAATCCGTTAGAATTGGTGCACACTGATGTTTGCTATATGAAAGATAAGTCTCTTGGTGGTGCTGTTTATTTTGTAACTTTTATTAATGACTTTGCTAGAAAGGTTTGGTGTTTTGCTTTAAAATCCAAAGATCAGATTCTGGATGTGTTTAAAGATTTTCATAGCAAAGTTGAAAAAGAGATTGGCAAGCAGTTAAAGTGTATTCGTGCTGATAATGGTGGTGAGTACAGAGGACCATTTAAAATTTATTGCAAGTCCCGTGGGATCAAATTGGAGAAAATTGTACCAAAAACTCCTCAAGAGAATGGAGTAGCAGAGAGGATGAACAGATCCATCACTGAGCGGGTCAGATGTATGCTCTCTAATGCTAAACTACCAAAATCCTTTTGGGGTGAGGCAATGAGGACTGCAGTCGATTTGATCAATTTTTCCCTATCAGTTCCTCTAGATGGTGATATCCCAGACAGGGTATGGACGGGAAAAGATGTGTCCTTTAAACACTTGAGAGTTTTTGGTTGTCGGGCATTTGTTCATATTCCCAAAGATAAAAGGTCAAAATTTGATGTAAAATCAAAGCAGTGTATCTTCTTGGGTTATGGACATGAAGATTTTGGTTATAGGTTGTATAATCCTATTGAGAAGAGAGTGATCAGGAGTAGAGATGTTGTCTTCTTTGAAGATCAAACTATTGAAGACATTGATAAAGATGATAATTCAAAATATTCAGATGATATTCCTGCTAATTCAAATTCAGATCCAGATCCAATTTCAATACCTGTTGATTTTAATCAAGGGGGAGCTGAGATAGAGCAGAGAGAGGATATTAATGATGATGATAATCCTACTGCTAATGAACCTAAGCATGAGGCACCACCTACTCCACCACCACAACCACAAGATGAGCTTAGAAGATCTACCAGAGAGAAGAGACCCTCTAGCAGATATAATTCTCATGAATATGTGTTGTTGACAGATGGAGGAGAGCCAGAGTCCTACAGTGAGGCTTTACAGCATGAGAATAAAGAAGATTGGTTGCGAGCCATGCAAGAGGAGATGGTGTCCCTGCATGAGAATCACACTTATGAACTAGTGAAACTGCCTAAGGGCAAGAGAGCTCTGAAGAACAAATGGGTCTACAGGTTGAAGACTCAGAAGCACAGCTCACAACTAAAGTACAAAGCAAGATTGGTTGTGAATGAATTTAGTCAAAGAAGGGTGTAGATTTTGAAGAAATCTTCTCTCCTGTGGTAAAAATGTCATCAATTCGAGTTGTTCTTGGTATTGCTGCCAGTTTGAATTTGGAGATCGAACAACTTGATGTGAAGACAGCCTTCCTGCATGGCGACTTGGAAGAAGAGATTTATATGGAGCAACCGGAGGGATTCAAAGAAAATGGCAAGGAAAATCTTGTATGCCATCTCAAGAAGAGTTTGTATGGTTTGAAACAGACACCGAAACAGTGGTATAAGAAATTTGACTTCTTCATGATAGATCATGAGTACCACAGGACTACATCTGATTACTGTGTTTATGTGAAAAATTTTTCAAATGGTGATTTTGTTATTCTCTTGATATACGTTGATGATATGTTGATTGTTGGTCGTGATATTGTGAAAATTGACAAGTTGAAAAAGGAGTTAAGTAAATCCTTTACAATGAAAGATTTGGGTCCGGCTAGACAGATATTGGGGATGAAAATCTCACGTGACAGGCAAAATGAAAAACTCTGGTTGTTTCAAGAAAAATACATTGAGAAAGTGCTCAACAGGTTTAACATGAGCAATGCTAAGGAAGTTTCAACTCCACTTGCAGGTCACTTTAAACTGAATATCAAGCAGTGTCCTACAAGTAAAAAAGATAAAGAAAACATGAAAAAATTCCTTATGCTTCAGCCGTTGGTAGCTTGATGTATGCTATGGTATGCACCAGGCCAGATATTGTTCATGCAGTTGGAGTAGTCAGTCGATATCTCTTTAATTCCGGTAAGGAGCATTGAAATGCTGTCAAATGGATTCTCAGGTACCTCAAGGGAACTTCTAGATTGTGTCTTTGTTTTGACAATGGTAAAACTATGCTAGATGGATACACTGATGCAGACATGGCAGGTGATCTTGATAATAGAAAGTCCATATCTGGGTACTTGATGATTTTTGCAGGGGGAGCAATGTCATGACAAAGTAAGTTACAGAAGTGTATCGCCCTTTCTAGTACGGAGGCAGAGTATATTGCAACCACTGAAGCATGCAATGAGACTCTTTGGTTGCAGAAATTTCTTCAAGAGTTGGGTATGAAACAAGAGAAGTATAGCCTTTACTGTAACAGTCAGAGTGCTATTCATTTGTGTAAGAACTCTACATTTCACTCTCGATCCAAACATATTGATGTGAGGTATCATTGGATTCGAGAAGTACTGGATTCCAAGTCGTTGAAACTTGAGAATGTGCATACAGATGATAATGGTGCTGACATGTTTAATAAGGCATTGCCTAAAGAGAAACTCTTGTTTTGCAAACAAGAAGCAGGTTTGGTGGAACCCCCCAAATGAGATGGAGGGGGAGATTGTTGGGTGTGGGCCAGCCCATTTGTGGGCCAACCCAAAACCACAAGCCATTAAGACTTGAGGGTTTTCTCAAGCTTAAAAAGGCAAGCAGCAGCCGCAGGTAGCAATTCTTTTTCTTCGGTGCTTGTACGACAAAAAAAAAGAGCCAGCCGGCATTTTTTTAAGTGAGACAAAGAGAGAGAGAGACTTCAAGGTCTTGATTGGAGGGCGATTCGAAACCCGATTGAGACGAAATTTTACACACATGATGCTCTCGACAAGCTCTACTCATCTATCGGTTCGGATTTCAGATTTCCTCTTCGTTTGGTAACACCTTTTCAAACCCACTTCTTTGACAGTTGTAGTTTTGAGGGTGATTTTGTAGCAGATTGGCTTGGTTGGTATTGGTGATATTATTGTTATCCGAATATTTCGGGTAGACCTGTGTATTCCCATTATTGTGATAGTGGAGATTTTTGACAGGACTAGGTCCCGTGATTTTTTCCAATTGGGTTTTCCACATAAAAATCTTGGTGTCCTGTGCCTTTTAATTTTCCTACATTTTATTATTACTGTTGGTATTATTACTTGGTGATTTGTTCCTGTTTTTAACTGGTACTTGGGGGAAGAGAAATTTGTCCTGGGTTAACTCTGATATTTTGTGCCTGTACTGGTACCCCTTTCCCAACAGAATTTTGGCAATATCATTTGCCATCGGGCAAGGCTACAAGTGTTGAAGCCCTCTTGCAGAGAAACTGCGAAGAATGTGAAATAATTAGACAGTGGCTGAAGCCTTTTAACTGAGTTTCTATTATTGGCTCTGAACTTCTTATCCAGTGGCTGCATGAAAAGGGAAATTAATCAGTGGAAAACTGCAGCAAGATAGAGCTATGCTAGAGAAGAGGGCAAAATGCAGTACCTGCTCTTCCACAACAGCATGAACTGCCGCATTAGGCACCACTGGTTTTCCTATGAAAGTGGTTGTTTTAGTTCCAACCAGCAAAACTTTACTTAGAATTATCTGCAAAAAAAAAATTAGGATTAAAATTAGTCAACCAAAGAAAAATTAAATATTAGAACAAGAATTGGAAAAATCTAGGGCATGTGAATTAAGCAACTATACAAAACTACTAAGGTAACATAAAAAGAGGAAAAAAAGCAAAATTAAAAATTAAAAAAAAAAAAAAGAAAAGAAAATTAATGGGACCCAATGTCTTGATTGTGAAAAGGGAAAATTTCAGAAACCTTCCCTAAGGAGGTCTCTATAGTTTCACTATCCTTCCCTAAGGTTTTTTAAATTTTACTTACCTTCCATGTCAGTCATTTGGGACCAATGCTTACATCACTAATGGCCAAATGATCTATTACCCTTATAATTTAGGATATTTTACACATATATGTGAAGGAAAAAAACAATTGCTAACTATGTTAACTATAGTTTGGAATATAAAAAGTTAATTAATTTGTCATCTAAAAATAAAACCAATACTAGGTGTACCTTTTTTAATTTTTATATACTTGACAAATACAAAAAATCAGACGTAATGCACTTGATAAATTAAAGGATTTAGGCATGAGAAACAATTAAGTCATTTACAAACTAAATTGACCATAATTTAAAATGTAAAAAAGAAAAATCTAATTTGGCATCTAAAAAAGGATCCAATACTAGGCATCCTTTTTCCAATTTATGTAATTGACAAATGAAAGGAATAAAATATAAAGAGATTTCAGTTGGGCTAATTTTTCTTATAATTGTGGTAATAACAAGAATCTTAAAGCATGGAAAAAATTGTTTTGTTAAATTTTGAAAGTTGTTATTTTTGCTATGGATGATGGAAATTTTTTGTTTGACATGTGTAGCAATGGTCCCATAAGTGGATTAACAAGTTAGACCAAATTTTTAATCTAACTAGTATAATAGTTGAGGGACACTTTTGGCATAAAAAAATCTTCTCACAACTGAAATTATTTTTTTATTGTTGCTTTTTTTGAATTGGACTGAATTGTTACAAGACAAATGGTTTTAAGGAAGGTTAATGATATGTTTAGAATTCAGGGGAGGGTAGTGAAACTGTCAGAAATTTCAAATGAGGTTTCTGAAATTATCCCTTGTGAAAAAGGAAGCTTAATGACAGACTAAAATGTCTTGAACATATGCACAGTCTGCGATCCCCATGTTTTCTCAGTACTAGATTAGTACAATCTGGATCATTAATGCTTAAGTGATATAACTGTATTCGTTCAGCTTAGCCAACATGAAGTTCAGTATTAATGTGTAACAATGGATGACCAACAGGAAAACAATGGCGACAGAAAGTAGTTATTAAGGAAGAGACCTTGAAACTAGTGAATGCAAGACAAAAGAGACAGGAAGAAAATGGAAAAAAGGTTGATCTGCAAAAGTTGCTAGGAAAATAGTTACCTGGAAGCCAACTTCGCACGAAACTCAAAAAGGAAAACAATATGAACTTATCAAGCCCAGACCAAATTTTGATTATTGAGAGGACATTCATGGTTCCTTGCAATAAGTTGAGAGCCCTGTTCCAACCTGCCACCAATCCATTAACAGCCAACCGCTCGACCATTGAACTACTGAAGAATAATGGAAAATTAGATCTCATAGAGTTCAATTCCTGTTCTCAAGCCATGATCAATACGAGCTAGAAGCTTCTTTGGTAACTTAAGAATTTCTTTGTAGTGGCTCCCTTCCATGCCTCATTTCAGAGGGAAAATTAAAGTGGCTCTATTTCATTATATTCCATTACCATTTCATTATAGAGCAAATTATCTGGTTGGCCATTAAACTTTTGCCATCTTTGAGTTTTGGTCACTCAACTATTAAAAGTTTGGTTTTGATCACTAAACTATATAAAGTTAAGATTCAGGGCCATTCCGTTAGATTTAGTCGTTAACTTTATCTGATCTGTCTATCTGCGCAATTTTCAAGACAAAAGAAAGGGTTAATTTAGGAAGTTCAATATGCATCTTCTTCTTCTTATTGTATAAACCTAAAGAAGGCAGGGTGCCAGAGAAACTACAAGGGAGAAGGAAATGAAAGAAACCCAGCTTGGATTAGAGGAAGTAGGACCAAACTCAATACCACCAAGAGCCGCGCCAGCAAGTTCCATTTCCCCATAGAGGGTTTTCTGGAATGAACCCTAAGTTGCTAATCCCTTAGGGGAGCAGTGAAGACCCTTGGATTAAGGCCAGTGTAATTTGGGGCATGGAGGTTGGGAGTTCTTGGGAATGGGTTGTTGCCCCTCTCTGCAATTACGCTGCTGCCGATGATTTCATTTCAATGCAAACAAACAACCCTGTACACCTCTTGAGGTTTCTGAAATTATTCTTTTATCTTTTGATACTACTCTGTACAGCTTCAATAGCAGATCGGGAATATCTTATCAAAGCAACCGAAGGACCTGTGCTTAACTTCGACCATCCATAGCCATCTCCTTCCTCGAGTCTGCCTTTCATTCTGGTTACCTCCTTCTCCTCTCCTCTCCAAATTTCAGCACCACCACCTGTTGCATATGATATGAAAGCCTTCTCGTCTTCTTTGGTCTTTTTATTTTTGCCTTCTTCTCTTGAATCTCTGCCACCCACTTGCTGAGTCTTTGAGCCATGGGCAGATTCCTTCGATTGAGGCAGTGTAATTTGGGGTAGGGAGGTTGGGAGTTTTTGGGAACGGGTTGTTGACTCTCTCTGCCATCTAGAAGATGCATGTTGAACTTCCTAAATTGATCCTAACATTTGTATTGGAAATCGTGCGGACAGACAGTATTTGTCTACTTAACGGCTAAATGTAACAGAATGATCTCGCGTCATACTTTTATACAGTTTAGTGATCAAAATCAGACTTTTAATAGTTAAGTGATCAAAACTCGACGATTGCAAAAGTTTAATGGTCAACCGGATAATTTGCTCTTCATTATATTACCGGAAATGAGATTCAATTTATGGATCTAAGTTGGGTTTGGGCAAAACCCATCCTATCAACATGCCTAGATGGAAAGAACTCAGAGAGAAAAATAATCAAGCTTAACAATTATGGAAATAAAATTTTGTTGTTGACAACTTTTCTCAGGGTGGTGTTAGTGTCATAGGTTGAATGCTATTTCCATTAAATGAAATGTCAAAATTGCCCTTCCAAGTCCAATGCATTCAAACTTAAGTAGAGCCAGTTTTGTCATTTTCAATAAGAATTGATGTGGAAATAAAAGTTCAACCGTGGAATTTTGATAGGTTTCTCGTTATATCACTCAACTCCTTTGAAATTTTAAAATCTCACTTATCTCCCCAATCAGGTTGACAAGACTAAATATTCCTATCAAATATCACAAATTAAAAATATTATCCTTGTTCTTAATTACTATTTAACCAAAAAACAAAATAAAATATGTAGATTAAAAAATAAATTGATATCTAATAATGGCCCATATTTCTCTATATCAAGGTCGTGGTAGGACAACAAAGAACGTGAGTAAATTAAATCTAGTCAAAATCGACCACTTAAAAAGGATTTTGGTAAGTAATTGATATCTTCAAAATTTTCATGAATAGTTATAAGGAAGTCAAGAAATTTTTTTAGGAAATATATTTTAATATATGATGTAGTTTAAGTTGTACTAAAAACTAAAATAATCTCTTCATATTTATGAATTTTTCAAGGTTTGAATTTTGCTTTTATTCCAATACAACAAAAATAAATAGTTCAAGTCAAGAAATTTACACCTTATAAAAATTTAACCTTATTTTATTTTTTTTATTGTTGTTGTAAATTTCATAAGTAAGATAACATAAGGGTAGTATTGAAATAAAGTTTTATCTTTCTTGTATTTCCTCTAAAGGGGCCAAAATGTTACAAGAAATGTCAATTTAAGGAAGGTAAGTGAGATTTTAAAAACCTCAGAAAAGCCAAGTGATATTAAAAAAAACCTCAAGAGAGGTTTCTAAAATTATCCCTTTTTATAATTGTCCATTCTACATTTTGTAAAGAGTTTGCTGCCTAAAATTTTAAAAATTAGTTATTCCACAACATGTACAATTTAGTTATCGTAGATGCAACATAATAAAGGAAGCAGAACCGAGTATCCTAATGTACTTTTTGACACATAAAAATACAATAAATTATCAAAAGTGCATGCAATTCAGTTTTCAACAAGCTTTCCTTGATAATCTACCTCTTGGCTGTTCAATTATATACAAACTTTCTTGCTTATCCCACAAAACAATAAAAAAAAACTCTAAACCTAAATAGGAGTCGGATAAATTTTCAAAGAGGAATAAAAAGTAAAAGGATAATCTCAAAAACCTCCCTTAATGTTTTGTGATAAGTGTGCATTTTAAGTGTTTTAAATGTATTTTATTATTTAGTTTTGGTCCTTTTAGTCATTTTTAGAGCTAATGAACTAAGTTTCTAGTGAAATTATACATTTTGTGGCCTAAGTGAAAATTTTCATTTCTATGGATTAAAGTGGTCAAAAATTCATGTTTTTGTAGAATTCAAGAATTCAATCATCAATTGGAGTGATATGAGAACATAATTGGATGATTTTTTTATGATTTTAAAGGTTTTAAAGAGAATACGAAGTGCTAAATACTCAAGAGATGAAATGCAATTAAGTATAAAAGAAAGAGGAATTTGACAGTTTTGATACCTGTTGGTATTTCGGTTATATTTTGAGTTACAAGTATTAGATTGAGATAATTCTTAAACCATTTTGAATCTAACACATAGCTCTACATTTCATATGAGATATTAAAATCCAGTTCATGAGTTTTCCTAGTCAAAATATCAAAATACAACCGGCCATTTTGTTGTCGAAAGCTGAAGTAGGGGATTGACCATTCTTGGATATTTTGGTGATTTCTTAGTCTACATAGCTCCAAATTGGATGATTCTTGAGACATTGGAAATTAATTCAAAGAGTTACAACTTTTATGTTTTGTAAAAGAGCTAGTTCAACCTTTATCATTGAGAAAATATCAACGGAAAGTGGTGTAAAAACAAAGCAAAGTTAAAGACTGACCAGAATTGAGAAAACCTACAAAAGAGGAAAATGTGGGGTAATACGTGACCTCAAGCCCGCGTTTTCTAAGGTCACATTTTCTTCAATTACAGCTGCAACTTGTACTGTGTTCACACAAGTTTTTTGATCAATTTTTCTGCAAAAATTTCGGCGGGATATGAGCAAGCATGTATAGAGACTTCAAGAAGCAACTTTTGGTAATTTCAAGGGACAATTTTGCCAACTAGAAACAACTCACTTTGAGTTTAAATTCTCTATAAATAGAGACCTATGGAGAGCTGGTTTGATAACTTTGGAAGGCTAAAGACACTACCAAAATATAGTCTTTACTAGTTTTTCTTAAGTCATTAGTTTAGTTCATTAGTATAATATAGTTAGTGTAGTTTATCCTTCTTGTACTTGTAGTTAAATTTGAATGAAGAATTGAGGAGCAAATATGGAGAGTTGGAGCTCATGTGATAAGGGTGACTTCTCTCCTATCACTTTCTCTTTTGTATTTGAGTTCATGTTTAACTATAATACACGTATAGTCTTTCCTTTCATTCTTTTCATGTTTTACTAAAGTTTATGCCTAGAGTTATGGATGAACTTTCTATATCTTGTTAGTGATGTTTACATCGTTATTTGATGATGTTATTTTGAAAAAGTTATTATCACTTTTGCTTTTCTAATTATAATTAACTGGTCATTAATCGTGATAATCTTAAGGTGTTAAGTTTACAGTGGGAATTCGGATTTGAGACTAGTTCAATGAAATACTAAACCTAGAGAATACACTCACGGGAGTAGAGGTGCATCTATGTGGTTTTAGTGACTTATTCCATATAATTTCATAGAAGAAATGAGTTTGTAATTAATTTCATAACTACGAGAGTACGTATGGTTTAATTACAAGTATAGTTGATGTTGACCTTGGTCGATCAATCCTTGGTTTTGATGATTAACAAACCAAAATGTAGATTTGGGCTAATGTTTTTATGTGAGCAATTTGTTAGAACAGATTCTTGTCGCACAAAAGAAGAAGCAAAAACAGGGCACTCATGTGGGACGTCCGAAAGGAAGCTATCGGACGTCCGAAAGGATGAAGAACATCAGGAAGGATATTCTGTCGGACGCTCGTGAAGAAGCATCGGACGTCCGGATAGATCGGACACACTCTTCGGACGCACATCGATCGTGTCGGACGTCCTAAAAATTCCACGAAGATTTGATAACTCTCTGGACGACGTTCGGACGCAGGGTTCGGACGTCCGACAGGTGGTTTGGACGCAGGGTTCGGACGTCCGACAGGTGGTTCGGACGTCCGACAGGCCAACGGCTAGTTTTGACAGCATTTAATATTTGACCGTTGGAGAGCCTTTTGGAGTCATTTCTCACCTTCTATAAACACCCCAAAGCACAAGAAGACGAAAAACTTTTGCCAACACAATATACAAGCTTACAAGTGAGATTTTTGAGTAGAAAGATTCTTTGTTGGTTGTATAAGGGGTTAGGGAAGTTGGGTTGTGAGGTTGCTCAAGTGAAGGTTACTCTCTAGGAGGAGTAAAACCTTGGTGAAGGTGAACCTATCACTTGAAGTGGTAAAACCTTGGTGAGGGTTGCCTCATTTGTATAAAATAGTTCTTAATTGGGTGTGTGATCTTTCAAGTGTAGGTTGTTGAGGGTTAACTAGAATAGTTGTAAAACTCCTTGGCTCAACCAAAGTGTGTTTGGGGTGAGGAAGGAGTGAGCCTTCACATGTACATCTTGGTTAGCATCGCCATCTATTGAAGAGGCTATTGGATTGATATTTGGTTTGCATTTCTTATCTTTTCTCTTTAATTAAGTTTTCTTTATTGTGCTTAAATTTGATATATCTTTGTGCATCATTGTGAAATTGTTTGTACTCATTGGGTTGCACCAGGCCTTACAATTGGTATCAGAGCTTGGTCTCTTTTGATCAAGCTTAACCGCTTAGAGTAAAGATCATGGCAACCATAAAAGTTTCTTTTTTAGAAGGGCAATCTATTGATAGACCACTTATGTTTAATGGTTCTCATTTTAGCATGTGGAAACAAAGAATGATGATTTTCTTACAATCCGTTTATATTGAATTATGGTATGTGGTAGAAGATGGTCCTTATGAAGCCAGAATAATTGACTCTACCACTAATTTGAGTAGATTAAAGACTAGACAAGAATTGAATGAAAAAGACAAGAGATACCTTTCTTTGAATGCCAAGGCCATGTGTATATTGTACAATGCATTAGATGTAAATGAATCTAGTAGGATTAAAGGTTGTAAATCAGCTAAAGATATTTGGGATAAATTGTGTTTATTTCATGAAGGTAACCAAGATATTAAAGAACAAAAGAAATCTTTGCTTGTTTCTCAATATGAATTTTTCAAAATGCATCCTCTTGAAAATGTTGATAAGATGTGTAGTAGATTTTGTGACATTATTCAAGATCTTAAATTGCTTGGAAAAGAATATTCTTTGGGTGAGAAAAATAGAAAGATTTTGAATGCCTTACCAAAAGAATGGGAAAACAAAATAAATGCTATAGAAGAGGCAAAGGATTTAAATTCTATGTCCATTGAATCTCTTGTGAATTCTCTAACCTCTTATGAATTAAAGCTGAAATTCAAAGTGCAAGAGGAAGAAATGCAAGAATGTTTAAGAGAGGCATAGCTTTTAAAGCATCTCAAGTGGGGGATAACCCATCCTTCATGGGTAATGAAAACATGGAAGTGGACAATGATATAACTCCTCACATCAAAAGTTTCAAGAAGATCTTCAACAAGAGAAGTTCAAGAGGAGATTGCAAAATTACATGGGATGAATGCAATTCAAAAAGAGAAAAAGAAGAGTTGGCACAAATGGCACTAATGGCCTTTGGAGAAGATGAGGTAAATTCTTATCACTCTTCTTGTGATGAAGATAATGAAGATGATGATGTGAAAATTCTTATGATTAAAATGCATAAAAGTTTGAGAAAATCTTATGCTAAAAATAAAGATTTGAAAACAAAAATAAATGATTTGTTGGAAGAAAACTCCAAACTTTTTCAAGAAAACAAATGTTTGAGAATGGAAAATGATGATTTAAAAAATAAAAAAAGTGTTTTTGATTGCAAAAATAATTTGAAAAGGAAGTTGGAAGAGAAAACAAAGTTTTATGAAAAAATGTTGGAGGAACAAAATTTGTTAAAGAAAAGAATTAATGACTTGAACGAGTTTCTCCAAAATGAAAAACAAAAGTTTTCTCAAACAAAAGAAAGCAAATCTTTTCAAGGCACAAATAAGTTTGCTATGATAAGAAGTAAGAAAATTAGTTGCATTAAATCCACCTATGTGCAAAATACTTCTATCATGTGTCACTTTTGTTGCAAATTTGGACATATGCAAAATGATTGCTATGTAAAGAAAAATATGAGAAAAGGCATGAAATCCATATGGATTGCTAGATCATGTCGTATTAACTCCCAAGAACCCTATAAAGAAGGGGTACCAAATGAAATTTCTCATATTTAGGTACATCATGAAGATTTGATCCAAGAAGTGCTAAATGGTTGTAAGTACATTTGAAAATTTTGATATTCAATATGGTCTTGATTTGAAAAATAAAGGGGGAGTTTGTTTTTTTTGATTGATGCCAAAAGGGGGAGTAGAATTTATTGAAATTTCTTTGTATGTTGGCACTTTCTAAGGGGGAGCTTTAATTGAACTTGTTTGATAAAAGAAATTTTCATTTTGTTTGTCATCATCAAAAAGGGGGAGATTGTTGACCTTGGTCGATCAATCCTTGATTTTGATGATTAACAAACCAAAATGTAGATTTGGGCTAATGTTTTTATGTGAGCAATTTGTTAGAACAGATTCTTGTGGCACAAAAGAAGAAGCAAAAACAGGGCACTCATGTGGGACGTCCGAAAGGAAGCTATCGGACGTCCGAAAGGATGAAGAACATCAGGAAGGATATTCTGTCGGACGCTCGTGAGGAAGCATCGGACGTCCGGATGGATCGGACACACTCTTCGGACGCACATCGATCGTGTCGGACGTCCTAAAAATTCCACGAAGATTTGATAACTCTCTGGACGACGTTCGGACGCAGGGTTCGGACGTCCGACAGGTGGTTTGGACGCAGGGTTCGGACGTCCGACAGGTGGTTCGGACGTCCGACAGGCCAACGGCTAGTTTTGACAGCATTTAATATTTGACCGTTGGAGAGCCTTTTGGAGTCATTTCTCACCTTCTATAAACACCCCAAAGCACAAGAAGACGAAAAACTTTTGCCAACACAATATACAAGCTTACAAATGAGATTTTTGAGTAGAAAGATTCTTTGTTGGTTGTATAAGGGGTTGGGGAAGTTGGGTTGTGAGGTTGCTCAAGTGAAGGTTACTCTCTAGGAGGAGTAAAACCTTGGTGAAGGTGAACCTATCACTTGAAGTGGTAAAACCTTGGTGAGGGTTGCCTCATTTGTATAAAATAGTTCTTAATTGGGTGTATGATCTTTCAAGTGTAGGTTGTTGAGGGTTAACTAGAATAGTTGTAAAACTCCTTGGCTCAACCAAAGTGTGTTTGGGGTGAGGAAGGAGTGAGCCTTCACATGTACATCTTGGTTAGCATCGCCATCTATTGAAGAGGCTATTGGATTGATATTTGGTTTGCATTTCTTATCTTTTCTCTTTAATTAAGTTTTCTTTATTGTGCTTAAATTTGATATATCTTTGTGCATCATTGTGAAATTGTTTGTACTCATTGGGTTGCACCAGGCCTTACAATTGATTCACTACAAGAGTAGGTTTCACATATATTAGAAAATTACGCCATAACTAGCCAAGATAATAACATTCAATTAATCGGTAATTTCATTTGCAAGAGTACCAAGGAATTCCATAACTCTAGGAGCTTCTATTGTTACTTTTATTTCATATTTATAGTTTAGATTCAATTTCTTGCACCTATGATAGTCTAAATAATAAAGAAATTCGAAAACCATCGGTATTGACAATCTTCCTTGTGGGTTCGACCCTTAATATCCTATATTCAATCACGACCTGTATACTTGTAGAAAATTACGTGTGGGGTATTTAGAATTTTATAAATATAAAATTTAACTGTAGATTGAGTTTAATTATTATATGCATACCCTGCGCTCATGTGTTTTTGCATAATATTACTCAGCTCCCTTAGGTTTTTAAAGTCTCATGTAGCTCCCTTGGATTGACATTTCTTATAATATTTTATCCCTTTTCGAGGTAATGCAAGAAAGATAAACTTTGTTCCAATACTACCCTTGCATTATCCTACTTATGATGCTTATAACAACAAAAAAAATAAAATAAAATATGGTTACAAAGTAAAAAGATGAAAATATGAGCGATTATAAATGCAATAACGAGTAATTTAATAGATATGAAATATTTATATCTAATATAAAGCATGATGTTTAACAAAAAAAAAAACAAATATTCCCAAATATATATTTGGTCATTAGATCATTTTTGATGATTTTTCAAATTCTAACTTATTTATAAAATTCATTTTTCTATAAGTAGGATTTATATTGCAAACTACACATATGAAGAAATTATTTTAGTTTCAGTATAACTTAAACTATATCATGTATTAAAACATATTTCCTAAAAATGATTTCTTCACTTCCTTATAACTGTCTATGAAATTTTTCAAGTTGTTAATTACTCACAAAAATCCTCGTAAGTAGTTAATTTTGACTATATTTAATTTATCCATGTCTTTTACTATCCCACCATGAGTTTCATACAGGGAAATATGGACCATAAATCTACATTTTTTTGGTTTAAAATTTTATTTTTTTGACTTTTTGATTAAATATCTATTAAGATCAAGGGTAATATTATCAATTTGTAACCTTTGATAAGAATATTTAGTCTTGTCAAGCTGACAGAGAAAATAAGTGAGATTTTAAAAACTTTAAAAGAGTTGAGTGATAGTATGAGAAATCTCAAGGGATGTTTTTGAAATTATCCCAAAGTAAAAAGTCTTCGCAGAAACTAAGTGGAGGGCCCAGTGCAGACCAAGGAACTTCAATAGCTGAGGTCAGTCCCCACCCCTACGCCACCGGCTGTCAACAAGGAAATGAAACCGTCAAATATTGTTTGTTTGTCTTGTTATTTGAACCCAATCCCACGTTTCAAGCCAATTCCACTATGACCAGTGCTTTTTGCATACATGCAAGTGCGATTGTGTGATTAATGGTAGACTCCACTAGACCAAATTGCAAGGAGTTTGAAAAGTATATGATTGCTAACAAAAGGCCAAAGACTGTTATTCCAAGTAGTTGGCCAGATGTGATATTCTACTAGCAAAGAAGATTTTATTATTTGAGTCAAGCTCTCTTGTTCTATATTCCACATTCCTCACAGTCAAGTTCTTTTCTTGATGCTTTAAAAGATCGAATACCAAGTGACGGAATCATACGATTTTCAAAACGATGGGTTGCTCTTTCTCTTGCGAATCTTCATCTGTATGCAAAAATATAAGGGTGGTACACTTGAATGGTCATGTAAAGGAGTATGATTATCCTGTTTCAGTTGGTGAAGTCACGTCGAAACAGCCAAAGCATTTTGCGTGCATTTGTGCTCAGCTTCTTTCCACTTGCTCACCGCCTCTCATGACTTATGGTTTCTTGGAACCATATTCTGTATTCCAGTCCAATGCGTCTCCCGCTGCTTTGGCTCCTCAAGCCAGGAAGTTGACCAACATTGCAAAAAGTTGTCCGTCCAAATCTACCTCAGGGCACAGAACTACGTTGATTGGATTCAATGGTGCTAGTCCAGCTTGTAGATCACCAGCAGGTAGTCCTGACCGGTTTTCAGATTCAAATCTGAAGGTGGAAACAGAAAATTGTTCTGCAGAATTTGAGCGGACGGGGTCATCTAAGTCACGGTCATGGAAGCCGAATTTATCCACGATCAGGGAAAGATCATTTAATCAGAGAAGTGAATCCAATTTACAGGAAAATAGTTAATGGCGTGTTAACTGGATATAGTCAACCATTGTACTAGAGTAGGATGTTAATTGACACAAAGGATCATTAGGACAGGGCCATTGCAGCAATTGGCCGGTGCAATGATCATTGGATTTAGAAGTTTTCTTGTTGAAACATCCTCCATTCCTATTATGTAAATAGCTGAAATTTCCTGTTTTTTGGGCTTTTGTCTCATTTTTGCTTGCCACTGCTACAATGGCTTAATAATTTGTTCAATGTTAAACATGGTTTGGTGTAAAATTACAAAATTAATGGTTTTAAATGGTGTTTTATATTTGTTTTGACAGGATTTCAAAAATAATAATAATAAAAAGGTACTTAAAGAGGTGCTTAAAAATGATGCTTAGATGCCAAAAGACATTTAGAAAACTTGGAGAAAGATGGAAATCAAGTTAAAATTGTCTTGAAGAAGCTAAGGGAGATAGTTTCCCAAAGAAATTCGGCTCTAACGCATCTTAGTATTTGGCTATAAATGAATTACAAAGATCAGATTGACGTAATTGTTTATGCGTTTTGAAGTTTATATCAAGGATACAATTCTCATGAAGACATCAAATTCCTATCCAAAAGTCTAAAATATAAAAACTATTTTTTGGTACTAAATTTTAAAAATTTCTAGAATTGCTATATCTGACCAGTCGTTGACACAACTTTACACCTAGATGTCTAAATGAGCTAATTCTTAAACCATTGGAAATTAGGTAAATCTTTTATACACTGACAGTGTATATACTGAGGGGTCTAGATGCATGCCACATATATAAAATTTGATGTTTAGATTCTAATTCAGATGGCGTGGCATTCATCCAACCCCATCAATATGCATACTAAAAGTGTAGGAAAGATTAATCCTTATAAATTTTATCAATTTTTACAACTTTTCTCATTTGCTCAATGCCTAGTATTTGACTTTCTTCATTGAGTTATTTACGTCCGAAGTTGTGGCTAGCAGATTCCAAATCTTACCCTGACAAGGATTCTTATTCCTAATATGTTTCTAACTTTTTCATCTTTAAAAGGGCACAATATGGACGAATTTGGAGAACAATTTAGGCATACTTTGGAATCTATTAACAGTGTAGATCTCCATCTTTTCTTCTTATTTATCTTAGTTAGGAATTTTATTGAAGATTGGAGGAAGAAGAAGTAACCTCATGCCTGTCTTAGATAAGATTTTCTTATCTCCTTCTTAATATTTAATGAATTTCACATATTTATTTTCTTTTCTTTTATAATTAAAAGAGCTCTTGATTATGAAGTATCTATGATACTAACTAGTACGCTAGAGTTGTTAATTAATTTTAGCTGATAAAAGTATAGGCTTTATTATGTAACTCGCAAAAGTAGGAAATCACATATAAAGGGTGCTTGTAAGATGTCATGATTCTAACGACTTTTTAACTTGTCTTTAATCATGGAAGTAAAGTTAGACTTTTTTTTTCAGATAATTAAAGTTGATGTTGTAAATTAAGGAGATTTTACAATAGATATTGCACAAGAGTGAATTAGTTAACCAAGAAAAGATATTTGGCTATGATAATTGATGAAATCTAAACCTTGGAATCCTTTTATCGTTGTTAATTTTTTTTTTTTGGTCAGTGGAAGGTTTGAACCTAAGATCTCTTACTTACACTCTCTTCCACCTTGTTACCAATCCAACCCTCCCTCAAGTTTTCTCTTTTATTTGCTTCTATGTAGGAAATGACGCTAGAGTACTTTTCATACTTGCATATGATCCATACACTTGCGAGTGATAAATAGGGTTTAATTTAACTTTGCATCAGTTCTTTTAATACCTAAACTTTGTATATATTGACTAGTTGGTCATTGACATTAGTTATGGACAAATTGTTTTAAAAACACTTTTGCATTGATTCCATCATATAAATAGATATCTTTTGATTCAATTTGTGTTTGTTTTGTTTTAGTCATATTTTGTGACATGCACTTTTAAGCATCTATTTTGTAGAACATTTATTTCATGGCACTATAGAAAAGTTGCCACGACAAAAAACTTTTTCATGGCATTATAAGAAAAAGTCCCATGAAAATGGAATTTTCAACTTTTAATTATGGCACTAGTGAAGTCTCAATCTAGTCATCACTAGTGAAGTAAATGTATAAATTCTTTACTATCCAACATGAGTTAAAAATTTGAAATTAATATAGAGGAATAGGAAGATTGCATAGCTTTAATCATTCATGCATAATTACTTAAAATAAATTGAACTACTATCAACCTTGCTATCATTGGTCTTTGCATATTTTTTGGCAATTTGTCAAAACTATTGAGTATATTTGATTCAAAAGATTAATTGGAAAAATACAAAAATTGCTAAAAAAATATAAATAATAACACAAAAAATATAGAAATTTTAAACATATGGTAATTGTTTATGATATCTTTTCAACTCCTAGAAAAGAAATTTTACAAAAAGTAATCAAGTTGAAATTTTTATTTTCGAGATACAAATTGAAAACTACCAAATTATTATATGCATAGTTGACAAGTATAAATGCCAAAAGGCATCTTGCAACTTAAAAAACAAATTCATGTTGCAAGGGAAAGACGAACAAAAATATGCTTTCTATTGAAATTTAAAAATGCAGTAAAAATCCCAACATGCATATTTTATGCAAAGAACTAAGAAACAAGATATTCAAAGTATGATGAACTTAAGTACAAAAAACCTTAATCGTAGTGTAATTATTGCAGATTTTCAATTGAAATAGGTGTTCCGCTAATCATGCTAGTTGCAAGCAAATTTGAAATATTTAAACGAACACTTATATAGATGAAGCTTCCTTGTGTTAGTAAGTAGAGAATAAACATAAGAATATCATTATGCAATTCACTGATTCCTATGTTCATGCACTATAATGCTATTGAGTTTAGGCAGTAGAATGATGAGCTTTATTTGAACACCACAAATAAGAGGCCGGGAATGAAAAAAATGAAGAATTATCACTAGTTATAGAATACTCCCTATTTTGGGTAAATGAAATGGATATCTATAGTCTATCATTTGAAAATTCTTGTAACCAGTCTTTACATGTTATTTGTCATATTATCCTATACGTGAAGTACTACTGGATTAAATCAAAACTAGAATTGGTAAAGTTCATGTAGTGTGAAAGAAATTTATTAAAGCAATTAAAATAGCGCTAATGTTGTTCAAAAGCAACGCAAGCTACCAATTCGTGTTGAAATCTAAATGCGCAAAAATTTTTCAATGCACAAGTGACAACTTTATATGAACAATATGTACTAGCACAAATTTTCTAGAATTAACATATGAGATAATTAGTTCTTATTCTCTGCATCCATCCAAATTGATTCATAAAAAATTGAAACAAAAAAATGCTATACTACTTCTTGACATCATCTCATCCAAAAATATAGCTAATAATGACAAACAATAAATTCTATGAATAAAATAATACTAAGGAAAAATCATTAATAAGATATCAATGTTGATAAAAAAAGGCTAATAATAAAATATTTTAAATCTAGTAAATGCACCTTTGATCCATGATTATTCTTAATGAGAAAAATTTCATTTGGTAATGTACAACAAAGGATGCTAGAACTAAACATGCTTGAATATATGATGAAAGTCAGGTATACTAGGTATTAGTATATGATTTCTTCTACACATTTTTATAAAAAAATATATGGTGCAGAAAATTATTTGTTAAATGATCATTATTCAAAATTTTCTAAAGGCCATAAGAATGTTCTAGAACTGCTCGATCAAAAAGGCAAAAGAATAGTCTTTGCTTACTTTGAGATTGTCTATTTGAGGACAAGATTTACATCTAATGAAACAATTTCAAGGATGATTATGGAGTTTTAGATGTTTTTAATCAAAATATTGGTTTCTCTCAACATTCATACATTTAGCAAGGAAAAAGATATGAAAAGAACAAAAGAAGGGTGAGAAGGTACAGAGGGGAGTCATGAGATGCTATTACTAGAAGTGAGAAGTTGAACATGCCTCTATTTCTATCGAGACATATATGTAGCCTATGTGGTGAAAAATAGATTATAAAGGTAATAAAATTGGAAATTCGATCATTTTAGGTATATTTTTTTGAAAAAGAGTTAGATTGGCAAAAAAAACTCTAATTTGATTCAAGTAAGTTAATTGCAAGCACAATAAATGCACACTTACTCATTATTTAGGAACTTATATAGAAATTTGGGAATAATGAATTTGTATTCATTGAAGTTAATCACATTGAAAAAATTACATAGATTAAGTTATTTACCATTTTCCAAAATATCCTACCTAATAAATTAAAGTAAACCTACAACAATTTAACAAAGAAAATGTACAAAATTATAAACTTTTAGTAAAATTTGATCAATAACTTTTCCCTCTAAAACAAATCATTGATCTTTTCCCTTCTACCTGACACTGCAAGGATTGTTTCCTTATCCTTACTAGTTCTAGAATATGATAACTTGGTTAGTGAGTGAAAATGAGTTTGCAACAATCATATCAAGTTACAAATTATAGAATATGCATGACGATCTAAATAATAAGGAAATCTTTATATCAACTTGTAATACCTATTAGTTAATATGAAACTATACTAATTATACCATAAATTTGAAATGGTGTCAATAGGATGTAGGAGTGCTGTCGAGTCGAGTCGAACTCGAGTAGTGCACTACTCGAGCTCGACTCGAGGCAAAATAACTAAGCTCGAACTTGAGCTCGAGCTCGGCAAGCTTTTAAAATTCGAGCTCGCGCTCGAGTTCGACATCAATTTATGGAACTCGAGCTCGAGTTTAATTAAATGTAATTAATTCAAATCAAGCTCAATCGAGATTATTCAAGCTCAATCAAGCCTAATCAAGCTCAAGTAATAAAAATTAATATTTTATATATAATTTTAAATAAAGGATATTATTGACATTTCACAATAATAAAAATTAAAATAAATATTATAAAAAGCTCGATAGAGCTCGTCGAGCTCTCGAGTATCATATTTTCAAGATCGAGCTCGACTCGATAGCTCTAATGAGTAGCTCGAGCTCGAGATCGAGCTTGATCAACCGAGCTCGAGCTCGAGTTGCTGACCAAGTAGCTCGCAAGCTCGAGCCGAGCTACTTGGTTCAGCTCCAGCTCTAATAGGATGTGCCTAACTATTAATAGCCAAATATACTATTCACAAAGTGTATTCAGAAAAAAAAAACTCACGAATACCTATTAAATACCAAAATTCATGAGGGGCCGAGTCTAGGTTTATTTTTTCAGACCCATAAGGATCTGGATTTGAGTTTGGATCTAACTAAATTTAATGAATCTCGATCTAGATCAAAGAGATCCAAATCAAACCATATCCATTGACATACCCATTCCCAGTGATATGGCTGAATTAGGGTCTCTTGTTGTGATACAAAATACAGCCATTCGAGGACGGTCATTAGAATGACCATCCTTGGTCCAAATTCTCTCTATACCACTTCTTTCTTGGACTAGCAAGAGTTATCATATCATTTCTATTTGCCATAAGCTCAACCTTATTTGGTTGCATATTGTTGGAATCCAACTCCATCCATCTTCAATACACTTTGGGCTCCTTTTATGTAACTAAATATTGTACCAAAGAATTTAGTTTTTGAGTTAGCCACATATATTATATTTCTTGGGTAATTTGCATAATATAACTAGAGTTCAACCTATTTAGTCTCATGAAAATGACTCAAGTTTTTCTAATTTTTTTATAAGTTATTTACTTTGATTTTTGCTTTTTCGTTTTAAATAAAAAAGGATTCAAAAGGCACCTTAAATGTGCATGCCAATCTTTGTAAGTAAAAGCATATTTCTAAAATTTTTACTATAAAAAATAATCTTAATTTTTAAAAAAGTAGACCACCAGACAATCCAATTAACAATTCAAAGGAACAAGGTAATTAAGGAAGAGATATTGATAATCTTTATGGTACTAAAACAACATGGTGCTAATTCTCTAGTTGTATGGGCATCATTTAAAGGAATCAAATAAATCCAAACCTAAACTTTAAAAAAAGAATATTTTTCCAGACTAATGGCCTAGCCTGTCTAGGAAAGTTAAGAAAACCATCTTGGGTACAATTGAAAAGAAAAAAGAAAACACTAAAAATTCTTGATAGTCTCAAATTTAACCAAAACCAATGTGTTCTAAAGCCATGTTTAAAATAATATCTACTCATTCTGTTACACTAGAAAGACCCATAAGTTTTGGAGACTCAAGGTACTATAGCTACCTCAATTACAACAATTATCAATTAAAAAGTTAATGGTATTAAAGTGAGGTTCATAATTATACTAAAAAGAAGGCATTGACTAATACTTGCCATTTAAATTTCATAGCAGAAATGGAAACTAAGTTTAGACTAAGATGAATTTAGATCATGCATTGAGTCTTCATATTAGTTTTAGATAATTAATAGATGAAAGGATGTCTGAAGTGATCAAAATAGAGTTTAAAAGAAAGAGAATGTAGAGAAGGTAAGGAAATAAATGAGTTATCATACAAGAATATGAAAGAAGTGAAAAAAGATGCAAGGAAATAGACTGGAAACTTATTTTTAAAAAAAAAGAAAAGAATCCATATTTAAATCCATATCAATATCATACAACGATAAATGAAAAAGATTAGCTTACAAATTACCACTAATTGCATACATTACATATGCAATATCTTTTTAGTCTATGATAATTAAGGGTTTTTAAAATATCCCAAATGTTCCCAAAAAGAAACTTAATAATCTAAATAATGCAGCAAAATAGTTCTGTGAGTTTTTCACTATAGAGAAAAAGATTACGTTCCTACACACTTTATGGTTATGCATGCCATTGATAGCATTCCAAATAATTGTTACATATTTTATATGAAACAAGAAGTGGTTGGTGATGATACATAAGTCTTGCAATGTTTTCTGAGCTTTAATATTGACAGATCCTAGCTTTTGGAGATGGAACATTGTTATTTGTATTGTATTTTTTTCTCTTCCTAATTTGAAATGCATTAGTTTGCCTTATATATTATGCCTTTCACTACTCTTTTTGTTTAATCGATACAAGTTGGTATAAAAGGTAAAGTGGGTGAAACTAATAAAAAGCTAGATAGAGAAGCGAATAAAAATGCCATTGCAAAAGTTTAGAAGAGATATACAAATGTCTTAATTGATTGATGTTGATGCGGTAGAGTTGCTTTCAGTTTCTATTCTTGTGGCTAATTCTTGAATTTTTTTTAATTGTAAAACCTGGTAAAGCCTTTTCATTGATTGTGAAAATTGTTCATAATTTAGGGACATTTTTCAATCAGGGTCTCGATTTTTCTTTAGAAATGCAAAAGAGGGCTACAAAAACAGATTTCAGACATCTAGTATGGCCCCTAATCAGGAGTTAGGTGCTCGAATTGGTAAACTTCCAATTGACATAGAGGGGTATAATAGAGGTAACCTTGCAAAGAAATAAAAAAGACAAGTAGTAGCATCCAAGAAAGAAAAAGTTAGAGCAAAATTAACTCATACAAATGACTTACACCTTGATGATGGAGATCACGTTTCAATCCATGAAAAATCTGATTTTATGCTATCAAATGAGCTAAACGTAGTGCATAATTCCTCTAATAAAGCTAGTGCTAACGAGTACGGGATATGCATATAATAATTAAACTTATTTCACAGTCAATTTTTATATTTATCAAATCATAAATACCCCACACGTGATTTTCTATAAGTATATAGGTCGAGATTGAGTATAGAGTATTAAGCGTCGAATCCATAAGGAAATTTGCACAATTACCGGTACTACTAAAGTTTCTCTATTATTTAGACGATCAACAAATCAAAAAAAAATAACACTATGCTAAACTATGCAAGAAAATAGCAAATGAATGCTCCTTAGATCATGATATCCCTAACTACTCATGCAAGTGCAATTCTTAGATTATTGAGTATTACTATTTTTAGTTTCTTAGTTAAAAATGGCAAAGTCAAACCACAAAAATGTAGTTCTTAGCTAGTTTCTTAGTTCTTTAGTTAGAGTAATGTAGGATAATTTAAGTTAGCTAGTTTCATCCATTTCTTGTGTGGAGCTAAACTTGGATGCAGATTAAAGAGTAAGATGAAGAGTTTGATCTTATGTGATTAGGGTGATATTTCTTCTACTACTTTCTCACTTGTATTGGATTTCATATTTAGTTATTATACAAGTTTGGATTCTATGTTTATTATATGTTTCTAAAGTTCATGTCTTGGATTTTGGTTAAACTTTCTATGATTGTATTATATTAATTTTTTGGCTATTTAATACTATTATTTTGAACAAGTTATTTAGCACTTTTACTTTTTAAAATCATGATTAATTTGGTACAATTAATTGTGATTATCTAAATGTGTTATTCCTTAAATGAAAATTGGGATTTAATACTAGTTTAAGAAGTGCTAAATTTAGGAAGTACACACACTAGAGTAGATGTGCATTTTTATGATTTTAGTAATTTATTTCATATAATTTCATAGAAGTAATGAATTTGTAATTAATTTTATACCCATGAGAGTAGATTGACTTAGTTACAAGTATAGTTGATTCACTACAAGAGTAGGTTTCACATGTACGAAAAAATTATGCCATAACTAACCAAAATAATAATACTCAATAATCCAAAAATTACATTTGCATGAATAGTTAGGAATATCATGACCTAGGGAGTTTTCATTTGTTATTTTCTTACATAGTTTAGTATAGTTTTATTTCCTTTGATTTGTTGATCGTCTAAATAGTAGAGAAACTTTAGTAGTACTGGTAATTGTCCAATCTTCATGTGGATTCGACCCTTAATACTCTATACTCAATTTCAATCTGTATACTTGTAGAAAATTGTGTATGGAGTATTTAAGATTTTATAAATGTAAAACTTAACTGTAAAATGAGTTTATTATTGTATGTATACCTCACGCTCGTCAAGTGCAAGAATAAAATTCAAACTACTGAGGTTCAAACTAGAAATTGGCATGAAAGACCCAAAATTTTATTTTGGTCAACAATTTGATGATAAGCATAAGTTCAAGATGGCAGTGGACAATTATGCAATCAAATAAGACAAGGACATTAAGTGGGTAAAATAGGATAAGCAGAGAATAAGGGTGAAATATAAGGCTACTCATTGTGAGTATATAGTTTGATTCTAAAATTGAAGAAGGTAATGACTCATTTGCTATCAAAATAATGGGACTAGCATATACATGAGGCAAAAACTCTTAAGAGAGCTACCTCAGATTTCTTGGCAAGAAGGTATGTAGACTTTCTAAGGCTGAACAAGAGAGTAATAGTGAAAGAATTTAAAGATGAGGTATATAGAGAACTGAATGTGCATATCACCAAAACTTATGATTGTAAGATGTTCATGAAAGCAAAGATCTTGATCTATGGGAGTTACAAAGATCTATACAAGAGACTATGAGATTACTATGATAAATTGATAATGAAAAATTCAGATTCTATAGTGTATATGGAGACAACATTAGATGAAGAAAGTGAAAAAGATTTCAGAGGGCTACAACATTAGATGAAAAGAAATTCGGGTTTCATAGTGTTAACAATCTTTTCTCATCTCATCGATTGTCGAATAAACTATCTATGTTCCTTTTACTATATTTTCATCTTTAACTCTATTATACTATAATAGTTAAAATGTATTCCAGATGATAACTAGCCCAAAAATCAAACCAATGTTTGGCCTTTTACGTAATTATAGATAGTATCGTAATTTTAGCTCATTTTTTCATTTCATTATATTTTTAGTTTTCTATTTAGTTTAGGACCTATCATCTATAATAAGGATATATCTATGGTTTTATTACATAGATTTTGACATATTTTATCAAAATTTCAACACCTTCGTGTTGGATTATTCCTATTCTTAAGAGTTCTCAAGTTTTAGATTCTTATTGAATTTTGTGTGGGTTCTTGTTGAATCATGATTTTTCCTTTAGAATTGATCATGAATCATCATTGGTTCATTTATTCAGATTAGTTTGTGTAACTATTCCCATACCTATACTTTTACTACCGCGTTAGCTAACACTAGAGCAAGTTTCTCCTACAATGATGATTGTTGTAACATTTCACCAGAATCATTGGTTTGATTGTACTATGCTACTATACGACAATATCTCGTAAGTATTTGATAGGCTTGAAATACAAGACTACTTCAAGAGATGTGTTTGTGATGAGCATGCGGTTGCAAAACAATGACGTAGGCGATGTATTCGTAATAGATATGCAATTAAGAGGTTCACTCCTAACGAATCTACTATTCATACTATATCTCCACCCTCTCGTAATTATCAAATTTATGAGACCAGTAACCAAATCAACCAAAATCATCATCAGATCTGTGAGACTAAAATACTAGTTATTGTAGCAAAATTTGAGTTAGAAAAGAGAAGTTTGAAATCAAATAGAAGCAATAATTTGTTTGTGAGCTTGAGATTGAGAAGGAGGAATATATCTGTGATCCCAATGGAGAAAATGAAGAAGTTGAATTTTCTTCATACTTGTCTATGATAATATCTGAAGTAGATCTTGATTCTCTAACTATGAAACTCGAGAGTTAGAAGAATTTCAAATTTTGGAGATTGAAGAATTTTTTTTATGGATAATTCGCTAACAAATTTGGCCCTAAAGGGTTCATTGTCTAATAATTCAATGGATACAATTATTTTCTCAAGTCAATAAAATATTACTCCTGGTGAGAAAATTATTGTTGGCTAATCTTTTTTTATTGAAATATTTTTTGCATAGACTCATATCAAGTTTTTTATCAACAAGGGAAAAATAATCAAATTTATCTTGACCATGAAAGATAAGGAAGCTATTGGTTTTGTAATTTTTTCAAGATCATATACAACTTCATGTGTTCATAATTAAATGCAAAAATTTGTATGCAACCTTAGGTCCTACAAGATTTATGGAGGAGTCGTGGCTATTTCTTCTTATGGTTACTATATCAAGCTTTTTCATGGAATTCAAGGATGAGTTTTTCTTAAATGGGAGAGTCTGATACAAAACAAAAAATCCTAGGTTTAAGAACCCGTTGTCCGTATCCATTGATAATCGTTTAAAATTTTTAATTAGAATATTTTCTATAATTTTATTGATATGTGTATTTATCTTTATTAGGATTATTATTGTTATTATTAGTGTAATTGTGATGGCAAAGGAATATCCAAACGGAATTGAATTGAGGAGTAGAAAAGAGGACTAATCATTTGGAATTTGCAAAAGTCTAACCCTATGACTGGACACAAGCATGGCACCTGACTTCATTCAGGATGTAATCTAAATGATGTCCAATCCAATGGTCAGACTAATTTCTAACTTCTGACATCATTGTAGACAACATCGTAGTTTTAGCACATTTTTTCAACTTTTATTGTGCTTTTCATCTCTTATTTAGCTAAGAACTTGTCACTTATAAATAGGGATATACTTAAGGTTTTATTACATAGATTTTGACATATTTTGTCAAAACTTTAACACCTTCATATTGAATTATTCCTATTCTTGAGAGTTTCAAGTGTCAGATTATTGATGAATTTTATGTGTACTCTTGTTGAATGATGATTTTTCCTTTAAGGTTAATCGTGAATCATTTTTGATTTATTTATTCAGATTAGTTTGTGTAACTATTCATGTTCTTATGCTTCCGCTATCATGTTATCTTCTTTCTTCAAATTCTTTGTATTTATTCTCTAATTTTTGGATAAGAAATGTGTCTTCTAACAAATCCTTGTACTATTCTTTTTCCACTGTAATTTGCAATCTAGATTTATGTCATCTCCTTTCAAAATAATTTTCTATTTTTTCATAGAATAACAAAAAAAATGTTGCTATCTCTTTTTTCATATTCTACTCTATTCCTTCTTCTGCATCTTATTAGTTTAGATATTTAGTGAGAAAGTGTGAGAGAGACTTTTGTGTAGTTGAAATATTAATGAGAGTCAAAGAAAAGCAAATGTATAAAATATCAAATTTTGTGAAATTAAAAACTGATTGCAACTTTTTGCACTAAATAGGACAATTTTACAAAATGAATTCCACTATTTGTTAACTTTCGTTTGTTGGCTTATATATTTCAGTTTTTATCTTTTCCTTTAAATAAATGAAATGACATCACTTGGTTGATTTCTTGTTCCCATTAATGTGGCTGAATTAGGGCTCTTGTGGTAACCCAAAATACAACCACTCAAGAATGGTAATCAAAATGACCGTCCCTAACCTGAATTCTCCCTATACCACTTCTTTCTTGAATTAGCAAGAGTTATCATTTCATTTCTATTTGTGATAAGTTCAATTCTATTTGATTTTACATATTGTTGGAACCTAACTCCATCCATCTTCCATACACTGTGGGCTTCTTTTGTGTAATTAAATACAGTATCAAAAAATTTAATTTTTGAGTTAGCCACATATACTATATTTCTTGGTTAATATGCATACTATAACTTGAGTTAAAACTATTTAGTCTAATGGAAATGACTCTAATTTTTCTAATTTTTTTCTTTAAACTCTTACCTTTGATTTTAGTTTATTCTTTTTAAATAAAAAAGGATTCAAAAAGCACCTTGAATGTGCATGCCAATCTTTGTAAGTAAAAGCATATTTCTAAAATTTTTACTATAAAATATAATTTTAATTTTTTTAGAAAATAGACTATTAGAGAATTCTATTAACAACTCAATGAAAAAAAAGATAAAATAGGTACAAGAAACAATTAAGGGAATGATATTGATAATCATTATGGTGGTAAAACAAGAAGCTACTGATCCTATTATTATATGGGTATCATTTAAAAGAATCAAATAAATTCAAATCTAAACTTTAAAAACTATGTTTTAGTCTAATCTGTCTGGAAAAATTAAGAAAACCATCTCATTTATTTTAAGGTTGCAATAGAGCATATAATTAAAATAATTTCTTGGGTACAATTAAAAAGAATAAAGAAAACACTAAAATTCTCTATAATCTAAAGTTTACTAAAACTAGTGCATTTTAATGCCATGTTTAAAATAATATGTACTCAACTTGTATATTTATATGAGAGGATTCATAAATTTTAAAGATCTAAGGAGCTATAGCTACCTTATCAATTAAAAAATTGATGGAATTAAAGTGACGTTCATGATTATACTAAAAAGAAGACATTAACTGATACTTGCCATCTAAATTTTATAGTAGAAATAAAGACTAAGTTTAGAATAGGATGAGGTTAAATCACGCATGAATCTTGATATTGGTTTTAGATAATCAATAAAGGGATAAATGTCTGAGATGATCAAAATAGAGTTTAAAAGAAAGAGAATGAAGAAAAGGTAAGAAAATAAATGAGTTATCAAACAAGAATATGAAAGAAATGAAAAAAGATGCAAGGAAAAGTGAGAAAATTTAGTAAAGAAAAAAAATGAATCCATTTTTAAACCCATACAAATATCATCCAAGGATAAATGAAAAAGCTTGTCTTGCAAATTACTACCAATTGCATACAGTACATATAAATATCTTGTTTAGTCTACAAAAATTAAGGGCTTTTGAGATACCCCGAATGTTCAAAAAAGAAAATTTAATCATCCAAATAATGTAACAAAATAATCCTATGAGTTTTTCACCAGAGAACAAAAAGATCATGTTCCTGCCTACATGGTTATGAATGCCATTGATAGCATTCCAAATAATTGTTAGGTATTTTATGTGGAACAAGAAGTGGTGGGTGATGATATATCAATCATGCAATGTTTTCTAAACTCTGATATTAAAAGAACCCAACTTTTGGAGGTAGAATATTGTTGTTTGTTTTGTATTTTTTTTCCTCTTGCTGATTTGAAATGCATTAGTTTGTCGTCTATATTATACCTTTCACTATTCTTTTCATTTGGTAGAGACAAGTTGATATTCAAGGTGAAATGAGCGAGACTAGTGAAAAGTTAGATAGTGAAGTAAATAAAAATGCCATTGCACAAATGCTAGAAGAGATATAAAAACATCTTAATTGATTAATACTGATGTGGTAGAGTTGCATGCAATGTCTATTCTTTTACTTAATTATTGAATTTTTTTATTGTAAAATCAGATTGAGTCTTTTCATTGATTGTGAAAATTGTTCATAATTTAAGAACATTTTAAATTTTAGATATCAATTTTTCTTCAAAAATGCAAAAGAGGGTTATAAAAACATTTTATGGAGAATGAAGGATAAGAATAGCTCTTGCTTTGTGCATTGTTCATTGAGCTTGCTACTTGACGAACCTATTTTCATAAAGATTATTGAGCCATTTTGTCATTAGTAACAATGACAGTGTTTGGATAGGTAATTTTTGGATTTTCTCAAATAATATGTAAAATAGGTATTTGGATAACATAAATCTTGACTCAAACAAGGCACAATGTATGTCCCCCAAAAAAGCTCCCAAGTGAAATAACTAATGAAAACCAAAAAATCGAATGGTTCAAATGTAGCCCACGTGGAGATGAATAAATAAACCCATTATCAACTGTCTTGACCGTCAAAGTAACACTAGAAGCTGTGCTGGCATTTCACTACACTAATTTTTTTTTTTTCGAAACGTTAGTTAACTTGCATTGAACTATAATAAAAGTTTACACTTCGAGCAAAGGCCCGAGAAGCTGTACAACATGTGTTTAAGAACACGGAGGAACAAGGAATTCCTCATCCAACAAGATGCCTAAGGCATAAGAGCTAACATGCTCACAATCATCATTAACATCAAAATTAGCGAAACAAAAAGAGCACATTCGAAACAGTGACTGTAGTCTTAATATATCTTCAAGCATTGTTGTCATTCTGCAATCTATGGATTTACCAATCTGAAGTTGCCTCAGCAGAGCCTTGTTGCGAATTTGTATGCAGATGCTGCACCACCCTCTTTCCACTGCTTTACATAAAGCCAATTTGATAGCTGCAGCATCATCAATATTTTGGTCTCCTGAGCTTCTGTCTTTTAAGGCCCACAATTCCTTTGCCTCATTTGGCATTCCACTTATGGCAACACCAATTCCCAGCACTGCCGGTCTTTGTAAGCTTCTGGTTGTCACCCGCAGAATTATTCCTTCATGGCTTTCGTGTGCATTACTGGCCTCTACCAGTGGTAGCTCTGTTTCTGTTGTGCTCTGAGCAATCTTCTTAGACTCTAGATCCTCTAATTCCAGCCATTCTTTGTGTGCATTCTGAATAACTCTACTCGGATTATAGCTGGCCTGATGCTCAAACTCCCTCTTGTTTCTGTCTTTCCAAATCTGCCAAAGTATATTTGCAGTAAGCCCCAAATGGCTTCCCCCACCTTGCCTTTCCCTTGCCTCTGTGATCCTGCTCCACCATCTTAGGAAGTTTCCCTCCTGGTCTTTAGCACCCTCCCATGTAAGTGGAGCTACTTTCCAGATTGCTAGTGCTAGAGGACATTGCAGTAAGGTATGTTCGACTGTTTCAGGCTCTTCTCCGCAACCTTTACACACAGGGTCCCCTACAGTAGTTCTCCTAAAAATGGCCTCTCTAACTGGGAGAGCCCCGTTAATACACTTCCAGATAAACACTTTAATTTTGTGTTTGATGTTAAGCTTCCACAGGGTATTCCATAACTGATTACTCTGACTACCACTTGCCTCAATGCTTGTTCCAGCCTTCTCCTTATTAGTGTTACTACCCGAGCATTCAGCCATTAACCTCTTGTAGCCAGATCTTACCGTATATTCTCCACCTTCACTGTACTTCCAATAGTTTGAATCTTCTCTCCCAGCTAAACTGATTGGTATACTGAGAATCTTCTCAGCATCAGACTTGTTGAAAGTTCTGAAAACCACGTTGGAGTTCCATCTTTTGTTATTGATCAGCTGCTGAACTGTATCAAATTCACAGTTTTGGGGCCTTGGTGTAGATGGCTTACCATTTGGAGCTTGTGGTATCCACTTATGCTCCCATATTTTAGTGCTGCTGCCATTACCAATTCTTCTCAGTATACCTTCTTCCATTACTCCTCTTACACTCATCAGCCCTTTCCAGAACCACGAAGCACTACCTTGCACTTTGCATGAAAAAATTGATTCCTGAGGAAAGTACTTAGCTTTCAAAATTTTACTCACAAGGAGATTTGGTTTAGTAATTATCCTCCAAATCTGTTTTCCTAGCAGAGCTTTGTTAAAAGCTTCCAAGTCCTTAAATCCCAATCCACCATCCTTTCTTTCCTGAGCCATTTTCTTCCAAGCAACCCAATGCATTTTGTTTTTGCCGTTGGCTTCCCCCCACCAATAATTTGCCATAGCTGAACTGAGATCCTTACACAATTTCCTTGGCAATTTGAAACATGACATGGCGTATGTTGGCATGGCCATTGTGACTGCTTTGAGCATGACTTCCTTCCCTGCATGACTTAACAACTTGTTCTTCCAGCTTTCCAGACGTCTGTTGATGTTTTCTCTTATATAGCCAAATATTTGCTCTTTTGTCCTAGAGATAACCATAGGTAGACCAAGATATCTCCCTTGTTTCACTTCTTCCATGCCACCAAGCTTACTACATATCTCCTGTTTTTGACTATTGGGCACGTTTTTGCTGAAGATCACTGATGACTTTTCTAAGTTAATCAATTGTCCAGAAGCTTGTTCATAAGCTTGAAGTATATTCATGAGCTCCTCAGCTTGCTGCACCTCCGCACCACAGAATATAAGTGAATCATCCGCAAAGAAGAGATGAGTAATGTTTGGGCCTTGCCTACTAATCCTCATACCTTTTAATCTCTTATTTTCAGCAGCTCTTTGGAGTAAATTTGAAAAGCCTTCAGAGAAGATCAAGAACAAATAAGGTGACAATGGATCACCTTGTCTTATCCCTCTTCCTGGCTTCACATAACCCTTGACTTCTCCATTGCAGTTAAAAGAATATGACACAGTCTCCATACATCTTGCAATCCAGTGTACCCATTGTTCACAAAAACCCATTTTGAGCATCACATCTTTCAAAAAGTGCCAATCCACTCTATCATAAGCTTTAGCCATGTCTAACTTGATAGCCATGTAACCCTCTTTCCCTTGCCTTTTGTTTTTCAGATAATGCATATATTCCTGAGCTATGATCACATTATCAAGTATTTGTCTATCAGGAATGAAAGCAGACTGATTTTTGCTGATACATTTATCAAGGATTGGTTTAAGTCTGTTAGCAAGGATTTTTGAGATGATCTTGTACAGCACACTACACAGACTTATTGGCCTATAGTTTTTCAGACATGTTGGATTTAAGATCTTGGGTATAAGAGATATAATGGTATGATTAATGGATCTCAACATACAACCAGACAAGAAAAAGTCTTGGACTGCCTTGACAACATCCTTTTTTATCACAGTCCAGAATTTTTGAAAGAATAGTGGAGTCATTCCATCTACACCCGGAGCTTTATCCGGGTTCATAGAAAAAATTGCTGATCGAATTTCCTCTTCATGAACTGGTCTGGTCAGATTAGTATTCATCTCCTCAGTAATAGTATGATTAATACCCCTCAGCACCTCTGAACTGTCACCTACACCATCACTAGAAAACAGCTTGTTATAAAACATAGACATCTCATTGACAAGTTCCTCTTCGTTCTTGGTCCAAGTTCCATTATCTCTTTGGATCTCACTGATCTTATTCCTATTCCGCCTACCCCTCACACTAGCATGGAAAAAACTAGTATTTTTGTCTCCCTCTCTTAACCAGTTTACTCGAGCTTTTTGGCTCCAAAAGGATTCCTCCTCTCTATACGCCTTCTTCAATTGATCCTTAAGTTCAGCCCTTCTGACCCTTTTGTCCTCCAAACTGGACCTTTCAAGCGTGTTCAGTTTATCCTTGAGATCAGAGATACTAGCTCTAGAGTTTGCTTGGAAAGTGTTTTTCCACTTTAAGATCTCAATTCTACAATTTCTCACTTTCCTAGTAACTCTAAACATATTGGTTCCCTGCTCCTCCTTACTCCACGCCTGCTCAATAATTTGCTGAATACCTTCCTTTTGAATCCATCTCTTATCAAAATAAAACCTTTTTTTCTTTCTCCTTATTGCTGGATCAGTATCCAGCATGAGCAGACTATGATCAGAAGCAAAGGATTCAATGTGCTTGCAAATGGCCCTCTCAAACTTCTGGCTCCACTCACAGCTACTTAGACATCTATCCAGACGTTGCCTTACTTCTCCTATATCATCCCAGTGGTTGCTCCAAGTCCAGGGGTGGCCCTCAAAGCCAATATCCACTAACCTATTCACAGCAATAAAATCCCTAAAGGCCTTAAAACTTTTCACCTCTCTCTGGACACCCCCCCATTTCTCTTCATTAGAAATAATATCATTGAAGTCTCCTGCTATCACATACTTCTTCCCCCATAATTTGCTCCTATCCTTCAACACTTTCCATTGTTGTTTTCTAATTTGAGAATCACAACTTGCATACACTCCTATGAACCACCATTCCTCCATAGGATCTCTTCCTCCTATTTTAGCTTCTATAGTGAAGGCTGTTTGGATAGTCTTCATGACTCTAACCCCCTCATTCCATAAGAGGCACATGCCACCTGATCTATGCATAGCTTCAGTAACCACAATATTGTCAAACTTCAGCCAGCTTTTGACTCTACTCATATAATGTTCCTTATTCTTGGTCTCACTCAGAAAAATGATATCTGGAGAGAAGAGGTTATTAACCTCCCTCAGATGGGGAATTGTCAAGGGGCTCCCCACTCCTTGACAATTCCACACCATAACCCTCATTTACCCTTGGGGGCCCCATTAGGGAAGGACCCCACCTCCACTTGGTTAGCCTCTAACACCACCATCATCTCAAAGGATTTAGTCTTCTTACAGTTCTTATTCTCACTTCCATCGCACTCCATATCATCACCTATCATCATTGTTTTCCTTTTCCCCCCACCAACTTGATTGCTGCCTTGGCTATTCAACTCTCTAAGAGGCCTTCTAGATTTAGAAGGGGAAGACACCTTTCTGTTCAACCTTTTAGATTGCTTCCTGATTGCCTCCTGTATCTTTCCATTCTTGGTACTCGTCTCATGTGTCATCAGCCTAGACTCAAATCCTCCCTCCACAGTGCTAGCACTATCTACCACGGGAGTTCCACCTTTACTGTCCTCCTCCATTGCAGTCTCACCACTCACAATGGAGATCAAAGCTGCACCTACTCCTTGTGCTCTTCCCTGTTCATTCTTAGCAGTCTCTATATGTTCCTGCTCCTCTTGCTGCTTATTAGCTCCTTCTAAAAGGTCTTTCTTTTGAGAAAGAACAGTCTGATCAGCATCAATCCTCAACATAGTAAGGTCTTCAGAAATGTCCTGTCTACCCGCCTTCTCTTTCTCCAAGACCTTATTCAATTCTAATTGATTCTTCTCCAGCACACTACTCGACTGACCCCTTTCAACTAATTCCCCATTCAGGAACTAATTCCCCATTCAGGAACTTCCAATACCGTTTATCCTTATCCATATCATTTTTGGTTTGCCTAGTCTGAGTAATTCCTTTAACTATTCCTGCTCTCAACCAGGGGCCAAACTGATTATCCACATTCCTTCCTGAACTTTCCTGCTGTTTGGTGCATGTCCTTTCACCATGCCCTACAAATCCACAGTTATAACAAAAATCAGGACAACGTTCATACTTAAAGGCTACCCATATCATTGTTCCTTCAGTTTTAACTATGGTTCCTCTCAGAAGAGGTTTAGAAAGATCCATAGTCACAAATATCTTCAAGTGCCTTCCTTCCTTTCCCCCCATTTGGGGAATAATAACATCCTTAACCTGTTTGAAAACAGCCCCTATCTTTCGACCCACCTCTTTCGAAATCCAATGCATCGGTAAATTCCACACTTGCACCCACACTGGAGCCAATTTGAACGCTTCCACATCTCCTTCTATTCCTTCCTTCCACCTGTTCAAGACCAACATTTGGTTATCTATGACCCACAGCCCTCCTTCCAAGATCCTTTCCCTATCCTCATGGTTTGGTATGTTGAACTGGAAAAGATTTGGTCCTAGCTCTACCACCCCCAAATTTTTGGGGTACCCCCAGGCTACCGTGGCAAACCCTTTCACCCCAGTAAAACTCGCTACCTTTTCACTCATGATCCTCCCTATTATGCTGTCCTTACACTCCCTGACACCACTTTCCAGGTCCCCTAAGTCCAGCGTAGCTCCAGAGAGCTCATTTCCTGCTAGAGAAAATTTCTGCATCATGTCACTCAAGTCCGACTCCATAGCAACGAACAGAGATACTACGGGTAAAAAACCACACCTGGTTAAGGAGATGAGTACACCGACACAAAACCCAGAGGAGACTGAAGCAGGCGACAAGAAAGAAAAGATCAGGCTCCAAAGCTCGACAAAGCTCAGAGCTTAAACACAACACAACTATCAGACTAACCACCAAACAGAGCAACAGAAAGTAAAAAATAGCAGCTTTACCCACAATACCCAAATACTCAAAGAGAACAAGCTAAAAATACACGCACAACTTCAAACCTGGAAATATGGCTGCGGGAAGCAGAGTACACTATCAAGTTCGACATGGCCTGCTGCTTTATACACACGACTCTTGCAATCCTCTGTCCTGAAACCAACCTCACCACTAATTTGTCAGCATTAACACTTGCATTTACTATGTCCGAGCAACAATCTATAGTTTTTGGAACTTAGGAAGGTTGTTGATTTTAGTGCTTTGCCGGGAATCGAGTGAGTTTAGAAGTTTGAAACTTTTGAAAACCCACCAGTAGGGGGAAAGTTCTCTCAAGGAGAGAGAAAAGTTCTCTCAAGGGAGAGAAAAAAAAATTTCACTACACTAATGATAGTATGATTTTTGTACCATTGCTTCTTACTGTCGGAGTAAAGGAAGTCTAAAGCTGCTCATACTTGCCCTCTTCAGAGAATTTATTCGTCTGCCTTTCCTCTTAACTTTTGAAAATTTCATCTTTTCCAATCAATAATTGCAAAAGCTGCTTCGGGCTCTGAACCTCAGGCTGCTACCAACATCCGGTGAAGGTATTGATTTCTCTACCATGAATTGAAAGGAAATTGGTTTCTCGTGTTTTATGTGCATAGGTAAATACTATAAATGTGTGGCCTTGGGTTTAGATTTGGAAATACACAAAAACTGCTGGATAAGAAAGGTGACGGATTGGGATTGGAATACTGATCATCGCCTGTGACCGATCTCTGAGCTATGTCCCGTGATAAGGGAATGAACTATTTAACCACCGAATATTCCTTAATTTGCTTGCCCTAACCCTGCCTGTTATATGTACATCGGTCAGTAATTTTCATTTTTGAAGTTTTTATTACCCTTTGTTTTTCCTCACTTTGATAGCAGTAGTATCTATGTAAAAGGAAATCAATCGAAATTGTTGCGTGTTTGTGTAAATCCAAACACATGAAATTAGGAATTTGGATGTTCTTAGGGTTTGCATCTAGCATTCTATAATTATGCATTTATTTTTAAATAAACGATCAAGAATTGATATTCATGGTCAATAAGTGTATACCCTTCTCTTAAGTTTCTTATTCACCATCCCCTTCCATGAGTTATATCATTTTAAGTGGTTTTCATTTCTTGTAAGGCATGCTGAGTTTTCAAGACAATTTGCCTCTAAAATTGTATATAATTGACATTTAATTAGTAGAAAAAATAGCTTAATCGCTGCTGATATATAGGCTAGTATGACAAACCTTCTGAGTACCCAATCGAAGAGTTGAGAAGGGATTTTAAATCTGCTACTTGGTGAGTTTCGAATATATCTTTGGATTGTATAAGGTTTTCTATAAAGAATATAGGATCTATTAATATTAGGCATTGACATATAGGTTGATAAATTTTGTTGGTGTTCTAGTCTGTTTCCTGTGTTGCGAAGTGGTGATGTAGTCAGACAACCATTTGTTCCATTGCTTTAGTTTGGTTCATTAGATTGTGAACTTTTGTAAATTCACTTGTGTTCGGATATAGAGACCAAGACAGTTTCCTGTAATTGTCTTGCCTGACATTTAATCATTTCACTTTTATGAACTTCTTATGGGCATTCTCCTCTCCTTATTTTCGTCACATTTTTATTAACCTAAACTGTAAATTTGTATGCCCTATCAAACAGAAGTGTTAATGCCCACAAAAAAAAAGGAACTAACTAAGTTCCAGTGTTGGTAAGACATCTATATCATAGTTGGTTCTAACATATCATTTTTTCAAAACTCACATAATGAAGTTTTGGCTATAATTTTTATTATCGTTTAGAATCCCCTTCCAGCCCTTCTTCTTCTATTAGTGCCTATTCCATGTGCAAGGTTTAGGAACTTGGTGATCGTGCAATTTATATGTTGCTATGATGGTTAAGTACTTGTTTGTTCGTACATAGATTTCTGATAAAAAATATTGGTTGGATTGAGAGGATGACCTTCATGTCACACCTACATAGAGTGGCAGAACAACGGGAAATGGAAGTTAACCTATTGCACGTTGGTAAACTTCACTACAATGGCCAATTACTTGACCTAAGAATGTAGCATTAGTTGTACTAGAACTCAATGCCAATCAAAGTACTATCGAATGGTCGATAAGTGGAGGTTGTTCACTTATCTCTGGGGAGATTTTGCCAAACTAGAGATAGAGATAAGGTGGGAGGTCGATCATAAATGCTTTTTAGGAGGACCAAATCAGTGGGCATTAATAGGGATTTTTACTACACTATAAATTTTAAAACCTTATTACTCTATTTTCGCAAGTATACAGTTCGTTTATTGAGTATACGGATAATAGATGTCGAACCCATAGGGATTTAGAGTTTGGCAATCATTTACTTTATTATCTAGATAATCAAAGTTTAAGAAAGTAGAAGTAAAGAAAGTTAATTAAGCGGTAAAATTGGCCATAAAAGTTAGTTTAGACAGTGTAACCAGTCATAAGAGTTAGAAATTAGTTTAGGTAGTACAACTGACTATAGAGTCATAAGCAAATAATGTAAAACTGGCCATTAAATAGTAAAACCAACCATACAGGTGGTAAGTTGCAAGAAAATAAATAAAAGTAAAGACAAATTAGATTAGAATTGCTTAGAGATGAGGTGAGATGATTCTAGGGATTAGAATCACTTATGTCAAAATTAGAAAATAGTTAAGGTGATTATGCTTATACTTTCATGAATTGTCAACGAATAACTTCCAAATGGATGTCCTTACTTTCGCCAATAGACATTTAAGAGAAACTGCCTTGGCTAATTTCTCTAAAAATCACTTTCGCCAATTTATTTAATTTTTTGAATCATCCTTTATCTATGTTTATAGAGAAAATGTAAGAAACAAGTTAAACAAATTCAATGAAATTATTAGATGAATCCAACCAACCATTATTCACCATTTTCGTGAGAATAAGACTAATATTTAAGAATTTAGATCTATTACAAGGCAATTTTCATTGCTCAACTTTATCAAACCATTTATAGTTGATGGCTAAACAACTATAAAACATAAGTACAAGTTCTCAATCTAATAAATCATGAAAAAAATATAATCATTCCCTAACTATTTCAAATAAAAACTATAACAAGTTCATCTTCACTCTAGGATATGAAAAAATTTAGTTAGACATCATATTAAGAACATCTAAGTATGAAACAAACATATAACAAAGTAGGGCAAATGAGAACAAGAGACAAAATTTAGAAAGAAGAATTCTTATTCAATGTCTTAAAACTTGAATTCTTGAATTTCTTCACAAGTTGATCTCTCAAATAAACTTGATATAAGAATGTTTTTCACCTTCCTCTCAAATCTCTTAAACTAACTTTGAAACTTGCAATATAAAAGTAGAGCTAAAACTACTTTTATTTCTACTTCTACTTTATTCTACTTCGCACTACAAGAAGCTATTTCTTGCTAACATTTCATGCTCAAATGAATGAGATTCAAGGGGTATTTATAGATGTTTTGGTTGAGAAGATGTTCTTATAATATAGACACAAAGTTATTTTCTATTTTTTCAACTCATATGGAGCTGTTTCTAGCCATTTTTCTTGCAAGCAAATTGGTCAAAAAGGTTGTTGGACAAAATGCAAGTTGCAACTATGAATCAGGGATTTGCGAGGTGGATTCGTGACCTGCACCTCGTGGATCTGCTTCATGGATCTTCTTTGTGTTTAGTTTTGTACTTTTAGCTTCAAACTCAATTTTGCTCTATTTTTTTTATCTAACTTCAACTGTGATTTTCTTAATGATGGAAACTGAATTAACTCTTGATCAAAACATGAAAATTGTAAATCTTTGAGTTAGCTTTCTAATACCTCAAGAATCATGTCATTTGGATTTGTGTAGGCTAAAAAATGACCAAAATATCTCTGACTGAAAAATGTTCTATTTCAACTTTTGGCAAAAAATTTTGCCATTGTATTTCGACTTTTTGACTAGGAAGATCAATGAACTGGATTTTAATGTCTCCATATGAATTATAGAGTTATGTGTTAACTTTTTAAGAATCACCTTAATCCGATACTTGTAGTTCAAGATATAGCCAAAATACCATGATGTGTTAAAGTTGTCAAACTCCTTTTGCTTTGAATCTCTTCATATATTATCAAAATCTACAAAACAACACAAATTTGCATATTAACCCACACATTTGCATGTTTTGATTAAAAATCACCACTTGTATAAAAAGTAACTTATAAAGGAATTCAATTCTTCTATTTTAACTTAAAACACACCAAAATCTTAATCTAAAACCTAACAAAAAATAGTAAAATAAAAGCTAATTAGGCGTAGTTGTACCAGGTACAAATAACTTACACGACATATTCTATCTATCTAAGTAGACTCTAGTTGCTGTAGGACTTAGACAGCATTATGATATAATTAGACTTTCATTTTATGGTTATTTATATGCAAAGACATATGCCATAAGTTCGAAAGGGTACAACACAATTGCTGTTTTTCCCTCATCTATTTAATCATTACAAATAGTTGATCCAGGAGATAGAAGGTGCCTTGTTATGCTGGTATTAAGCTTTCCTATAGTTTGCAAATTTATTTTCCTATTATAATTTAGCTTTCGGGAAATATGCCACATGTTTCTTAGTCTTAATCATTTTTACTTGTCTATGGTTGTGTGTGTCTGCAATCAATTCTAACTTATTGGTTAGGAATCATTTTTAATTTATTGACAACTATATAATTTAAACTAAATGTTTAAATTCACCAATTTGAATGCTTCTTCTTTTTTAAGTTTTGTCTCACTTACACTACTAAAATGAAAGAATTGTTCTTTTGTTGGTGCTTAGATCTAGTTCAAAAAAAAAATTAACTTATTTTTAGTTCATATATTGCTAAATCAATTTTTTTGTTAATTTTATTGATTATGAGAAATGACTATAGGGGATGTTCATTTTTATTAATTTTGTATGTCTAAAAGAGTGGAAGTTCTTGGATGATGTCTAACTCTTACTAACATTCATCCCTCTATTAGGGAAACAACTTGCAATATTATGGAAGTGTAGTATTTTACGTTACTAACAGTTTGTTATGGTTTTTGATTTTTTTGTTTCCTTTTATTTTCTTATCTTTTTTCATTTTTTTTTCTTATTTTTTTTTCAATTTATTTTTCCTTAGTGCTTGTTTTATTTGCATCACCTATTCTAAAATTATATTTTCTTGTGCTTCACTTGGTGTACTATGAAATAGTAGCAAGCTACTAATTACATTCATGAGTTATTGTGGAATGCGATCTACTTTCATATGATAATCTATTTTATTACATATTAAATATGAATCTCACAATTTATCGTTTGAAGTAGATAAACAAGTACTATCAAGACTTCCAACATCCAAATAGTACTGATTTGGTGATAAAATGGGATGAGGTGATGGATGGTAGACATGTCACAAATAGTTGAATTCAGTTTTCAGCCTAACCCCCCTAATTCATGCCTTCTTGAGTACGCGGACGTAGGAGAGATTCTACTAAAGAGAAAAAAGTGTGGTTTCAAGTTCTGTTATTAACCCTCCAAATCACTTTCTTTCATCTGATAATGATGGCAATTCTATTCCAAGAAATTTTGACAAGAGACCAATATCCAGTGGTACCTACAGTTCTGAGAAGGAGGGATGAAGAGCAAGGGAGAAACATTTAATAGAAGTAGCCAAGTAGGTTGTGAAAGGTTTGAATTAGAGAAGTGGTTACACATGTTTCTATTGAAAGAGTTGCTAGATGAAGAGTTTCGTACTTTGTTCCTTAATTTCAGTAAGAGTGAACAGATGACATGGATAAAGATGTTTATCATCCCGAAGATGGAGAAGAAGTAAGGCAATTTAAAACTCTTAATTTGTATAATTGGATTACTGTTATGATTCAAGACTTTTATAATTTATGGTTATTGGCTCGTACTCGTAATGTTGTAGCCATTCCAGATTTTGCTTCAGATTGCTATGGCCAAAAAATATATATGTCAGCTGTTGTGATGCACTTATTTAAGTTTCTTAGTAGTGTTGATTTTTTTGTGTTCTTCATTCTCAGTCATGACATTTTAGACCCTTCAATGTTTAGTGATATACAAGTACTAATTTTATATATACACCAATTTAGGTGTTTAATCTAGTTGGACAGCTAAGATTAGTGTGATTGTGAAAATTCATTCATGTTGATAATCAATTTTTTGTCATAATTCATAAGTATTACTACATGATTGAAATAAAAGTAAATGCATTAGTAAGGCACAAAAAATAGCACAATCGAGAAGTTATTAGACATTACCAATACCTTAGATAATGTCTACTAATCGATCAAGTAGTAAGGTGAATAGCAAACAAATGTCATGAACTATTACATCAATAGCATAGTTATTAAACTCTACCCGGAGAGGAGACCGGCGAAAGAGATGGGTCAACGGATCACTAGTTCAACCAGTGGGTGAGTGGTTGAATTAGTGGGTCACTAAATATATTTAAATATTATGTCTTATAATTTTTTATATAGGATATATGATATAAATTGTAATAAACAATGTCATAACAAATGTTCATTTAATTTAATTTGCCATAGAATATTTAATTCATATAAGAATCAGCAAAACATAAATTTAATTAGTAATCCACAAAATTTCAAGTGTAAAATTTTATATGTTTAGTGTAATTATCTAGGTAACTTACGAATTTTAAGTGCAAAAAATTATTAAAAATAATATTTGTCTTTAAAATAAATTATGTAATATGTTATTTTTGAAATCTATTTTATAATTTATAGAATTTAGGGGTCATAAGCTTTTATTAAAAGATTTCAAATAAATTTATTTTGGAGAAATAAAAAAAATAAAGATAAAATTGACAAAACGTTCGTATAGTATAAGAATGGTAATTAACTAACATGTGACAAAGTGGTCTGGTGGTGAATATGTCATAAACCTAACCAAAGGTCTTGGGTTCGAATCCAAGTAAAGATTTGGAACATAGTTATTAAACCCGATTCGACTCGACGGATCGACTGGTCAACCTGACGAATCGCCCATTTGTGACGCCCCACTTCTCCCTAAGGCGAACCAAAGGGTATCCGCGGGACGCCTGTCCAGTTCTCGTCAGGACTCAAGCAATTTCTATTCAAGCTTATAACGGTGCTAAAAGTCGATAACCAGTAAATACACATATAAGTAGCGCGGAAGCGTTCAAGTTTAATAATTTTTAACAATCACCCAATCCTTACATCGGGTTTCCATAATATAGTCCAAAATATACAATATCCAAAAGTCTAGATAAAAGAGTTGGAACCCTATTACATGAGTACACAAAAGAGAAATTCCTCCGAATCTCATTCCAAGCCCAAACCTGTTAAGGAAAACAAATCTACAGGGTGAGCAAAACGCTCGTGAGGCCAAGAACACGCATGCAAGCACATTGATCAAGTAACAACCCCAATTTAACAAGTAAAGCATCAATATTGCAATAAATAACAATTCGAGCGGAAAAGTAAACAGAAACAATTCAAGGATATCGGAGCTCTCAGGAGCTAATTTCCACTTGTTTTGCCAATGTCATTCGTATACCTTCTCGCGATGACACTCCGTCAACTGGGTCGGTATTTTTATTCCGTAGATCACCACTTACTTCCCTCCGTCCACCATACACCTCCCGGGCCCGCAAGACATTTATAAGGTCATATTCCACGAGTATACCAAGCAAGACTTCTCATTAGGTCGAGTTTCATTATCTCATGGCTCGCCAAGATTCCCGACCAAACCCATGCCGGCTCGAGTCTAAGGTCGGCCGATGAGTTTGGGCGTCCCCCATTTTCATTTGAGAGTCGAGGAGATTCACTCCAATGACGTATGCAACCATAGCATACCATTTCATTTCATTCAATCATTCAATCATTTCATTTCATTCGATTAAGTCATTCATTTCAAATAAGGACGAGTGCGATAAAGTACACACTTGCCTCTATTTTCAAAATCTCCGAACAATCATAACAATAAAATTTGTATCAACTATTCATACACTTGACACTCACCAATATAAGCAATGAGAAAGAAATGTCCCTCGGAGCTTTAGGCGTTCACTGTGGGATCCTCTTGAAGGTCCTCGTATGCGCCTGATCAAATAATAATAGACTATCATTCACAAACCCCTACTATTAAAGAAGATCGTACTATAGTACAATCTTAGAAAGTCTCATGAAATGAGGCTAAATTATCCTAAATCGAGGCTCTCAAATGGTGTTTCAAAGCACAAGAGAAATTTAGTTTTCATCTTGGAAATCAGGTATAAAACGTTCAAGTACTATCGAAGGAATAAGGAATACTTGAAAAATCCCATTTCCTTGAAATTCAAAAAATTTCAGTTTTGATACGATATTTTGAAAAATCGTATCTCACATTCCACATGTCAAAAATTGGAAAACTTGGTACCGTTGGAAACTTCTTCCAAGGTACTAAAAGTTCTTAGAATACACTTTTCTAAGATTCCAAATGGAAAACATTCAAAAATAAGCTCGAAGTCGCTGCTTTGGTTCATAAGGCAGATTTAAGTTGGTTTTTGGCCAACTTTGAAAATTCAGCAAAATTCACTCGATTGGAACTAGCTTTTGAAATTTGGAAAACTTTTAGAGTCGCAATCCAAGTTTACAACAAAACAAGCGGAACGAGAAACGGAGTTTTGAGTACTAAGATATGGCAACTCAAAGTTACCAAAATTCCCTTGTGAAACATGGGTTTTCCAAACTCGAGTCATGAACTTTGGTAATTTATTTGAGTCATGAAACGGCCTCGGAATAACACCATAATCAGCAGTATAATACAACCATATAAGGGTTGTCCCTCTACCAAATTTCATGGAGAAATAACTTCGGAAAGGTCGTCAACCAAACAACCAAAGTTTCGAAAAATCCTAAGGTAAAACTGCCTTGAGCTTTTTATTTTCCATTCCAAATATTTGGTCAAGGAAAATCCTTCAAACATGGTTCATTTGTGTAGGAAAAGCCTAAGGAACATTCATGGTACATTTGGTAAGTGTTTTAACTCCAAGAAACTCAATTGGCAAGTCCACACCAAATCTAGCATCAATTCTACCCAAAATTTAGGGTTTTCAAGTACAGGGCAAGTTTCGTATTTTGATCACAAATCACTCAATTCATCTCGGAATTGAGCATGGTTGGTGGCGTTGGAAAATAAATTCATAAAACTATAATTTCACAAAAGAAATTGTTTTGAAACTCAGCACACAACTAGCTCAAATTCGAGTCTCAAGTTGTAACTTCTGAACTTCGTTCCCGGAAAACAGAGAAACAGGACAGTCATCTTTAAACGGTTGGTACGGGGTCCTCGGTGGAATTAGGGGTTGCATTTTATACCGTTGGAAAGTTGGGAATGTCTAGTTTCAAATGCCATTGACAGCAATTGATTTCGACATCGGAGCACAGAGTTATGGACGAAACAAGAAGGCTGTCTGAGCATTACGGGAAAATTTTTCCAGGTTTGCTAACTTTGTGAGATTAATCCATTCACTACAAGAAAATTGGTCATCAGTGACAACTTTTCTCTGTGACGAAAAAAAGTTGTCACAAAAGTGGATCCTTTATTGACGACTTTCTAACTCGTCACAAACCTCTAATGGGAGCCAACTCATTTGTGACGACTTAGAAAAGTCGTCACTAGTAAATTCCCGCCAAGATTTAGCAAGAGCGCGGGAGTGTTTAGAACACACAATAGTGACGACATTAAGAATATCATCACTATTGCTTGGCCTATTTACGGACGACTTTTTGTTGTCGTAACTAATCACTAAAAAAAAAATTATTAGTGACAACATTTTGTAGTGATGACAATAAGTCGTCACAAAAGGAGCTTCTTTAGTCGCGACACCTAAAGTTGTCACAATTGCATCAAAGCAACTAAATGTTTAGTGACGACCTGTTATTTTCGTCACAAACTACACTGCAAGAAATATGGTCATTAGTGACAACATTTTTTAGTGACGACAAAAGTCGTCACAAAACGTGGTTGTTTAGTGACGACAAGGAAAGTTGTCATAATTGCTCAAAGCAACTAAGTCTTCAGTGACGACCTTGAAAAAGTTGTCACTAAAATGATCTATATAGTGACAACTTCTAATATCGTCACTGTCACTCTACCGATTTGGATTTAGTGACAAGAATTAATCGTCACTGTTTAAAGTACTTATTTCTAAGTCACTTTCATTAATTCTACTGTGCCACCCTAACTTTTGCGATTTAGCCCCAAATGTTGTAAAAAATTCATTAATTCCATTATGATACCTTAACTTTTACAATTTAGCCCCATATGTAGTGCACCGATTTCTTTAATTCTATTATTACTCCCTAACTTTTGTAATTTAGCCCCATATGTAATTCACCAATTTCATTAATTCTACTATGGCACTCTAACTTTTGCAATTTAACCCCCATATGTAATACACCAATTTTATTATTTCTATTATGGCACCCTAGCTTTTACAATTTAACCCCTATTTTTTTATTAGGAAATTGCGAATGGTATCTTGATAAACTATGCATAAATATTTTATAATTTTCTCAAACTTAAGTAATAATTTGTTATAAACTCTAAAGATATATCTTTCATTACAATAGTTATAAGGCAGGCATGTCTTTTTATCAATGGAATAAGAAATTTATGCCAGATTTATCATTTGTACTACATGCCAAGTAGTATTAGCAAAGGAATAGCAAAGTACTACAAAGTAATTAACAAAATAGCCTTCAGGGAGTGTAGTTTATGGGCAAATGAGCATTATCTATTCAAAGTACCAACTTTTTATGGACATTTTACTCTCAAACATATAATTTATGATAAATTTAGAAATGTTTGTAAGTAAAATTCAAAAAGTGTTACACTGATTTCTTACAAAACGAAAACTGGCAGGTTATCTTTTCAACATAAATTAAATTTTTTTTAAAAAAGAAATGGCCCATAAAGTACCAACTCTTTGTGGGTTTCCTCCATTACATGAACAAATATTCTGCTCTTTATGGGCATTTCACTCTGAATCATTTAATTTATGTTAAATACATAAATGTTTGTAAGTAAAATTCAAAAAGTGTTGCACTAATATTTTTATGAAAGGGAAACTGGTAGGTTTTGTATTTAACATAAATTAAATATGTGAAAGCAAAAAAAAAAAGAAATTACCCATAAATCTATGTCTTGCAAATCTATACTAGTAAAATAGTTTCAAACAAAATTAAACATTAAAATAAACTGTAATTTATACACATTAAAATATCTGTAATTTATACACATTTTGCAACTACTACTTTGTGTTTTCTCTGTAATGAATTTTTTAACTATTGAGAACTTAAGTTTTGTCTTGCAAATCTATACTAGTACAATAGTTTTAAACAAAATTAAACATTAAAATAAATGTTTGAAAAAGAACAAAAGTACATTTATCACTTGCAGTAATGTAACAAAATTTTCTCAACCATTATCAATATTTTCACAAAAGTATTAAAAACTAGCAATTGACAATATTAAAAACTAGCAATTTAATTAGTGACGACTTTTCTTGTCATTATAATCTTGAATAAATTAGTGATAACATTATGTCATCACTAAATTTTCTTTGAGTTTGACTTAACAATAATGTCTTATTAATAGCATTTGATTATTTTTAATGAAAGTCTGTTATAACCATAGAATTTGACTTTCGTTATTTTCAATTAATGATGTACTTTAGTGCTGCAATTATAAAAAATTGCAGGGCTAAAATATTTACAAATTATAAAAGTATATTTTCACTTATATGTAACTAACAAATTTTGCCACCTATATTGATGAAAATTTGTGTTTTTGTACTAAAAAATAAAGAATAATACTATAGCAATAAAATCTATGCTTCAAACCAAATTAAAAATAAAAACAAAAGCATGATGATTGGTCTCAAATGTTGGGAAAATGATTATTTTTATTGAAACTATGTTATAACCATATAATTTGAGTTTAATTATTTTCAATTACATGATATTCTTTAGTGCTGCAATTATAAGAAATTAGTATAAAATATTAGCAAATTATAAAAGTACATTTTCAATTATATGAAATTAACAAATTTTGCCACCTATGTTGATGAAAATTTTTATTTTTTGCTAAAAAATAAAGAATAATACTATAGCATTAAAATCTATGGTTCAAACCATATTACAAATCCAGAAAAAAAACATGATTTTTGGTATCAAATGGAGGGAAAATGAGTGAAGTCAAAATTTTGATCACATCATAGTGAAAGTGCCGCGCAACGAAAACAATATCCAAAGCAAAGCAAAGACCAAAGCAGCGGAACACATTCTGAAAACAAAAGCAACGGAACACTTGGTCTGAGTTAAAGCAACGGAACACTTGAGCAACACAAACTTTCACCGAGCTGAAACAAACAAGCTTCTGCACTGAGCACAAAACAGAGCTTCCGCACGGCACCTGATACCTTCACCCACACAACAAATCCGTTCTCTAGCTTCTCACTAGCATCACCATGGTTGTCCAGCATTAAAGGGCAAGGTTTTCATTGGAAATGTTCATTTTTCTCTCTCCTATACATTTTCCCCAATTTTTCCAAATCCCTAATATTCTACAATATTTTTTTGCAAATTTCTGCCCAAAATCTTTTAGCAGCTCTTGATTATTAGATGCTATCATAGCTCTCCTTTTTTTTTTCCAATCTTTTGCCCCCTCTATTTATGTCGAGGAAGAAAAGGGGGACGTCGGCAGGGGAACGAAGGAAAAGACTAAAGTTTCATTTGGGGGCTGGTGATTGAGGAAGTGAAACCAGAAACAGAGAAAGGTCTTGGCCTAGAGGGGACACAAAGAAAATACAGAGCAACAGCCGCTCATCGGCCATCACAGCGCGCAATCTCCATAGCTGCCGTCACTCTGCTCTCATCCAATTTCCGCCGCCTCCACCATTTCGTGCGCCGCCTAGCTGCCTGACGCATCTCCCCTTCCCGCACAGCCTTTCTCTCTCACTGTCGCTCCTCGATTTCATGTTGCCACCCACCACTGGCGCCCAGCTCCAGCGCGGCTACCATGGCAGCTACAGCCGCCTGATCATTCGCACCTTCCTTCGACCATCACCATCGCCTGCAGACTTCGCCAAGCAAACGCTGTAAGCCGTCTGCCTTCTTTGAATTTTAGTTTTCCATTTTTAGTATGAACATTGAAAAATCTCAAAGCATGTTTGCCGTGCGTTTGTTCAGTGCCAACTTCATGTTGATTGCTAACGATTTTAGATTGTATGCTATTGTATGTTGTTTGGACTGAAATCTCTTGTGTTTTGACAAATTTTGAGGGGCTAATTACAGTCCCAATTGAGCAAAAATTGTTGGATCCTTCTATGCCCATGTACTGTTTGTTAAAATGCCTGAGTGAAGGTCTAAATAGAAGATTGATGCCTAATCTGCTTGGGGAAGACGATCGTTTGTTTAAATTTACAATTCCGGTCATTCCATTTTCTTTTTTGTAATTTAGCCCCAGAGTTCCTGAACTTCGTAATTCGACCCTAAAACATCCATAATTCATTCAGTTAAGTCCCTATTTGGTTGCATTTGAACCCCTCTAAGAATATCACTTTCAACTGAATACCAATGCTTCATGGAGTTACAATTATTCATCTTGTCGGTCTCCAAAACATTAATTTAGGTTGAGAAGCCAAGTGATAATAGTCTATTCTTCCTACTTTCCCCTGCCTTTTGGTTTTCTTGTTATATCTGAGTCGCATGTTTATAATTGTTTTTTGCAACTTCGTATTGGTTCTCTAGAATCAGAAACCAAGAGATCAAAGATTAAAATGTTTCCTCTTTGGTAGGAGATTGTTATTTTCTGATTGAACTCTTGTAGCACTGGATCCTGACCTATTGACCTCAAATTTTATCACAAGACATAAGGAATACTGAATTGATTTATATGCTTAATCTTTTAAAGTTTTCTCAAATGTGAACTTGTTTGGCTTATGCTTGTTACTAGATTTCTCAGCCTAAGTCTGCAGTTCCTGATTTGGATGTATAGATGCATATTTCACATGTAGCAGAGCATTATGACTGTGGACAAGTCTAAGGTCTTTGACCTTGAAAGCTGCAAATTAGGAAAACGAGTAAAAGGCATAGGTACGTCGATAGCATAGCATGGGACAGGGTCCTAAAGGAAGTTGGCTACAGCTGTTATGATCATTAAAGCCTTCCATTTTCTAAAGGACAGAGCTATAAATTTACCACAGACCTGCATAGACAATATCTCAGTCTCTCTTTCTTTTTCAGTGTCTATATTTTTTATTATGAGCATTTATATTTAAAGCCTGGTTCGTCATCATAATCCCTTCAGTAGGTAATTGAACCTCAATAAAATTTTAAGGTCACCAAACATATTTTTAAAGTAAAACTTGTTCTTTAGCTTCCCTAATGCAGCAGAAAAAGAAGACAAATTTGGCATGTTACAGCCATGGTTTTCCTTTAATGGTGGGTTTTATTTTTTAATTGGGTAATTGAGTTATGTATTTTTTGCAGGAAATCTGCCTAGGAAATCAACCTTTGAATGGTTCAATTGGTTCATCCAGGAATTTTCAGCTGTTCGATCTGGTCAAATGCAAACTCAGAGAAGACTAAAAGTCTATGAAACTTGGTGAAAGCCAGCGAAGAAATTGACTAGAAACCAGTCTAGTTTGGCCGAGGTTTTCTATTGGTGCCCTCGATTATATTTGTTCTCTTTTGATGGAGTCCTTGATTTATTTGATTTCTTTTTGTGTTTCTTTTGCATACTAGTTGCTTGTCAGGGGGTCTGGAACTAAGGCATGGGCAAAAAGAGTGATAGACTGATAGTGATTGATGGTGTTTGCAAGGCTTCTGGAAATAGATCTAAGGCTTTCATTGGCCCAATCTATGGGATTTATTCATAAACTGGGCACTAACATTTTGATTCCCCCACTAGGGTTATCTCTATTTATACTGCCCAAACCAAAGGCATATCCCAGACTCCATTTTCTTATTGCCTGATATCTGTTCCTTTTGATGCTTTCCTCGCCCACCTTCCTTTCTGCCTTCTGCCTCTCCTGTTCTTGCTCTGTCTTTTCCCTCCTATAGGATCATGTTGATTGCTAGTGGCCATCCATAGTTTTCTTAATTGAAAAATAGGCTTATAAATTTGGCATACTGAATTTGGCCTCTTGAAATTGTATTTTAATTTGTTTTAGAGTTTTTGCTTGAAAATCAGAAAAGGCATCAGGGGTTATGGTTGAGTTTGGGCTTTTGTTAGCTGCTAGTGAATTTTCAACATGTCGTGTCAAATCAAATTTCAGCTCTCTTTGGTTTCCTGATCATAGAAGCTATTCTTCAACTGAACCATTGTGTTCTCTCATTATGCACCTTTTTATTGTTTGGGCCTAATGAAGATGGGATGAGAAACTGACAGAGTGGTGATACCTTGAATTTAAGCTAGAGATCTCAAGTCCAAAGCCTTTCATTTCAAGGAACTGCAGTACATAATTAGAGCCACTGACCCATTATAATTAGCAGAATTATTAGTGAGTACACCTTTTAAATTGATGAATTTGCCTATTGATGTGAAATGCCAATATGACTAGGTGCTACAAAAGGTAGCAAGATGTGGAAGTCCATTTAATGAAACCATTCTCAGTAATGACTTCTGAAAAAATAACAAGAATTTTTTGGTTAATTCTAGAATGTTTTAGTTCTTACATGACCAACAAAGGTGAATCTTGGTGTTTTTTTAGCAATACATTACATACAACATTTCCAGAATGTATGATGCTTTTTGTTTTGGGTCAAAAGTCAACTTCATAAATAAGTTGATTTACCTCCTGTATTCACACCTCGTACAATAAGTTGCTTTCTGTGTTTTAATATATAAACAACCAAAAGCATAAAGATTAAACAATAATTACTGTGGGAGTCCAATTTAATTCTTCAATAAGTTGAGCTATTTAAAGAAGAAGAAAGAAAAAAAAACTGTTTTAGAGAGGTCTTTAGTTGAGCTTATGCAGTGTTGTATTTGTATAGATTGGACTGTGATTTCTAACTTCTTGCTGGTGTTGTAATATGTGGGCCCAAATTATATGAGGTTCTTAATGAATTGTAATTTTTGTCTTAATAATCTAAGTCTCATTACTTGTTCTTTATTATTGTACTCCTCCCCTTACCTACTTCTTTTACTCTTTTATGACAGATAAATGCTATTCATACTAGCTTTTGGAAGATATCTATGGTTATGGTTGAAGAATGTTGAAGACAAAATTGCCTTTTGCTCATGGAGTGGTTCATTTAGATGTTCTTCAATTTCTTAAACTGTGATTGCTTTTGTAAATGTACCTTATGTACAAGTGATATTTTGGACAAATGTTATTTTTGTAGGCATTAGTTGGGTAATGTACACTTGAATTTGGCATTTGAGAATGCTATATTATTACCATGTAATCTAATGCAAATACTTTTGGTTATCAATCGTTCATGTTTATTTGTATGGTTTGTTTAAAATCAATGATTTAGCAATGATTACAGGCCAAATTATGACTATTAAGCTATTGAGAAATTATCTAATGACAAAAAAAAGTTGTCACAAAATAGAAAATAAAAACTCCTTGTCACAACAGAGACTGTCGCTAAATCTAAGCTAAATTTGTGACGACAATTGTTGTCAGTAAAATAATTATATACAATGGCTTTCGGTACTTTTTAGTGACGACCTTAAGTAGAGCATTTTTGACAAAAGATCAATTCGTCAATAAAACACTTCCGAATTGTTGTCACTAATGACAACTATTTAGTGACGACATTTCAGGTCGTCACTAAATAGTTGTCATTAGTGACGACAATCTGGAAGTGTTTTATTGACGACTTGATTTTTTGTCAAAAATGCTCTACTTAAAGTCGTCACTAATGAGAACTATTTAGTGACGACATTTTAGGTCGTCACTGTTTACTTTTACCGACGGGGATTTAGTGACGACTTTGTGACGATCAAAAAGTCGTCAATAAAAGGTATTTGTGACGATATTTGTATGTTCTGTGATGATTTTGTGTTGTCACTGATGAACAATTTTCTTGTAGTGATTTGACCAACCAAACCTCAATATTTTTCGATGAAACTTTATACACCATCTACACAACATATAAACATTATATACAAGCCATTAAAACCTCAAAATTCCACAAAAAGAGGCACAATCATAACAGGGGTAGAATTGAAAACTTTACATCTATGCATTCCTTGAAGTTTATACTAGCTATGCACCACTAATCTACCAATTTGAGCACTAAACCAACATTAAATCTATCATCAAGCATCATATCAGCCATCAACCCAAGAGTGGGAGTTCATAGAGCCCACATTCAAAATTTTCTAACAATAACAAGCCACCCACATGAATATCTAAGCTCATAAGTGTAAATCAACTTCCATAGGCCAAGAATTTGAGGATTGATCGCCACTTACTTGTGTTGGTGAACAAGACAGAATTTTCGGCCTTCCTTGCTGCAAAATGAACCGTGAAAAGCTCCCCCTTTTTAGCTAGATACAATTCCCAAGTGTTCAACTAGGTGTAGTTCAATTTTGGTTTGATTTGGTTGAGATTTGGTGCAAGAATTTGGAGTAGAAAGTGATGGAGCAAGGCTGGTTCTTTTCTATCCCTTGGCCGGCTGTTTTTGGAGTGAGGAAAGGGAGTGTTTGTTCAAATAAAGCTTTCTTAAAAATCTTTAATGTGTGGCCCAAGTTGGGGCAAAAGTCAACTCTTCAATAGTGTGCGTACGCACGCGTTTTGTGCTCGATTCCTCTCGCGTTCATTTCACTAGTGCACTAAACCTTTAATGCACTCATAATCATATTAATATTATTTACTCTTATTTGTCCCAAAATAAGGGTCTAAAGTCCTTCAATTATATCGCTCGTGTAAAACGCGTATCTCCAAATTAAGAGCGTTAAAGCGAAAATTCCAAGAAATTCTTATAACAGTGGTACTAATAACTATCACTTGAGTATTTAAACATAAAATACCTATCTTAAGTCCATCCTGCAAGTCTCTAATTTTCCAATCTTATAGTATTCTCGAATCGATTATTGACCCCAATCGCGTATTCACTATTTTCAATTAACGAGTTTTCAAAAATTAAATTTTGAAACGAGTCATTTTAAAAATATAACGAATCTATAATTTCCATGTAATCAGGTCTAAAGTGGTTTTTTAAAAAAATAATATTCGGATTAAATGGGCAGTTAAATATTTAAATAACTCGAACTGGAATTTTAAAATAATAAAAATTTTGTGAGACATCACATCCTCTCCCCTTTAAGAAAATTTCGTCCTCGAAATTTACCTTGATTGATGAACAGGTTTGGATACTTTTCTCGAATTGTTGTCTCGACTTCCCAAGTCGCTTCTTCTAGACCGTGGTTCCTCCAAAGAACTTTCACCAACGGTATTTGTTTATTTCTCAATTCTTTTACCTTCCTATCCAAAAGTTTCACCGATTTCTCCTCATAAGTCAGGGTTTCATCAATTTCAATACTTTCTGGTTGCAAAATATGAGAAGGGTTTGGATGGTACTTCTTAAGTATAGATACATGGAACACATTATGAATTTAGGATAAACTCGGCAGCAACTCCAACTTGTATGCCACAATCCCCACGCGTTGGATAATCTTATAAGGTCCTACAAACCTCGGTTGTAACTTCTTTCCTTTCCCAGTCATCAAACTTGCTTTCAGAGGTGTAACCTTAAGAAAGACTAGATCTCCAACCGCAAATTCCAAATCCTTCCTCCGATTGTCCGCATAACTCTTTTGACGGTTATGTGCAGTTTGAATTCTCTGGCGTACCAACTTTACCTTTTCATTAGTTTCCTCAATCCAAAACACTGTAGTCGGGTCTAAAATCTTCCGTTCACCTACTTCATCCCAACAAATTGGAGACCTACATTTTCGACCATAAAGCGTTTCATATGGGGCCATTTGTATAGAAGAGTGAAAATTATTATTATAGGCAAATTCCACCAGAGTCAAAAACTTACTCCAACTATCACCAAAATCTAGAACACAGGTCCTTAGCATGTCCTCAAGAGTTTGAATTGTCCTTTCAGATTGTCCATCGGTTTGAGGATGATAAGTGGTACTAAAGTTCAACTTAGTTCCCAACATTTCTTGCATCTTCTGCCAGAATCTCGAAATAAACCTCGAGTCTCTGTCGGACACGATACTCACGGGAATTCCGTGCAGTCTGATAATCTCATCCAAATACAACTTGGCCAACTTCTCTAATGGGTATTTCATATTAATCGGCAGAAAATGAGCCGATTTGGTCAATCTATCCACTATTACCCAAATAGCATCATGACCTCTTTGTATCCTAGGTAAACCCGATACAAAATTCATAGTAATATTTTTCCATTTTCATTCAGGTATCTCTAGGGGTTGCAAAAGTCCCGATGATTTTTTATGTTCAATCTTAACTTGTTGACAAACCAAGCATGTTTGGACAAATTGGGCAATTTCTCTCTTCAAATTCTCCCACCAATACAGACTCTTCAGGTTTTGGTACATTTTATTCCCTCCAGAATGTACCGTAAATTTCGATCGGTGTGCCTTTTCTAAAATTTCCTTCTTAAATTCCTCATCGTTTGACACCACTATCCGATTCCGAAATTTTAAAATACCATTCGATCTCAGGTCAAAATCCGACTTTTCTCCTTTTTCAACTTTTTTCGACCATTTCTGCACTTCAGTGTCCTTTTCTTAAAATCCCTTGATACGTTCCAACAAGGTGGAATTCACTACAATGTTTTCCAAAATTACTTTCCTCGGTTCCAGTTGAGGATTTCAATAGCTAACCGTTTCCAACAAATGAAGTTTCTTAATCATCAACCCCACCATTTGCACTTGACGACTCAAAGCATCGGCCACTACATTAGCCTTTCCTGGATGGTACTTGATCGTGCAGTCATAGTCTTCCAAAAATTTCATCCATCTACGCTGCCTCAAATTCAACTCCTTTCGAGAAAATAAGTATTTAAAGCTTTTGTGATCTGTAAAAACCTCAAATGTCACTCCGTACAGATAATGTCTCCATTTTTTCAAAGCAAAGACCACAGTCGCTAACTTCAAGCCATGAGTCGGGTAATTCCCTTCATGCGATTTCAATTTTCTAGAGGCATATGCTATCACTTTATCATTTTGCATTAAAACACATCTCAATCATTCCCTAGATGCATTTGTGTAAACCACAAAACTATCCTTCCCATTGGGTAGAGCTCACACTGGGGTTATGGTTAAACATCTTTTCAATTCCTGAAAACTCTCTTCGCACTTAGAACTCCAAATAAACTTTCCACTCTTCTTGGTTAGCTCGGTCATTGGTCCAGCAATTTTAAAAAAATTTTGGATAAATCTCCGGTAATACCCTGCTAATCCAATAAAACTTCGGATCTCAGTAGGATTTTTCGGTCTTTTCCATTTCGAAACAGCTTCAACTTTAGTTGAATCCACTTTAATCCCATCCTTAGAAATTATGTGTCCCAAGAAAGTCACTTTTTTTAACCAAAACTCACACTTGCTAAACTTAGCATATAACTGGTGCTCTCTCAGGGTTTGTAAAACAATTCTCAAATATTTCTCATGATGTTTCACATTCTTAGAATACATTAAAATGTCATCAATGAAGACCATCAAAAATTGATATGTTTAAAAATCCTATGCATTAAATCCATGAAAGTTGCAGGAGCATTAGTTAACCCAAATGATATCACTGCAAATTCAAAGTGCCCGTACCTCGAGTTAAAAGCAGTCTTGGGTATGTCCTTCTTCAAAATCCTCAATTGATAATAACCCTGTCTCAAATTCAATTTCGAAAATACTACCGCACCTTGCAATTGGTCAAACAACTCATCGATGTGGGGCAATGGGTACTTATTCTTAATTGTAGTATCATTTAACCCTCGATAATCTATACATAGCTTTAGGCTTCCATCTTTCTTCTTAACAAACAAAATTGGGGCTCCCCACGGAGAATCATTTTCCTGTATAAAATCCCATTCCAACAAGTCTTGCAGTTGTAATTTCAATTCCTTCAATTCCGCTGGTGCCATCCGATATGGTGTCTTAGAGATAGGTGCTACTCCCGGAATCACATCAATTTTAAAAGCTATTTTCCGTTCCGGGGGTAAAGTCTCAAACTCTTCAGGAAAAATATCTGGAAAGTCTTTCACTATAGTCACGTCTTCCAAACTCACCTTATCACTACGGGTGTTAATAAGAAAAGCCAAATACCCTTGAGCTCCTTTACTTAAAAATTTTCTAGCCCGAATCCCTGAGATAAGTGCAGACGAAGCCAATTTATCCCTTACATCCAACTTCAGGGTTGTCTCCCCTGGAATGCGCAATTCTACAATCTTTGTTCGACAGTTTAACTAGGCATTATAACGGGCTAGCCAATTCATTCCTAAAATCACATCATATCCCTTATTTGCTAAATTTATCAGGTCGGCCAATAATTTTCGCTCCCCAACACAGACTTCACAGTCTCTATATATCAGGTTAGCAATTAAACTTTGATCTCCAATAGGTGATTTAACCTCCAAATCATACGGTAATTTAACTGATTTCAATTCTATCCCAATCATGAAATTAGGGTTTATAAAAGAATGTGTTGCACCCGGGTCAATTAAAACTCTAGCTAAACGATGAAAGATTGGAATTGTACCTTCAACCACTTCAGTCACTTCAGGGATTTGTTGATAATCCAGTGCATAAACCCTAATTGGTACTTTCGGTTGACTTCCTCCGACACTGGCCTGCTTAGAGTTTGACTTTTCTAGTCTCTGAGGGTTACCTCCTATTTTTGGTGATTTCGGACAGTTGGCGACTTGATGTTCAGCATTACCACAAAACAAACATTTCTCCAATTTCCTCCAGCAGTCATTTTCAGAGTGGTTGGATTTACCACAGTATTCACAAATAACTTGAGGAGTCACAGTCGAACCAGTAGAAGGCGCTCCTCTAGCCTGAGCCGGTCCATTGCGACCTCCTCTGGATAAAGTTCCCCTAGAAACTCCAGTGGTCCTTATTCCTCCTACTCCTCTTCCCATCTTGGAAGGTTGTGCACTTTTACTAGCCTGCCCAGACGCAGAGCTAGAAAAATTCCTCTTTCTATTGTGAAAGTCCCTCACTTGCAGTCTTGCACTTTCAATCCTTTGTGCCTTCTCTAAAGTCTCAGTAAAAGTAGAAATTTGGGTTGCAGCCAAACCCTCCTGAATTTTCATATTAAGCCCCTGTACAAACCTTCTAATCCTCTTCCGTTCATTGACTACTAGTTCAGGAGCGTATTTAGAAAGTTTAGTGAATTTTCCCTTATACTCTGCCACACTAAGGGCTTCTTGTTTCAACTTAATAAATTCATCCTCTCTCTTTTCTTGAATCAAGGGTGAAAGAAACTTTTCATTAAATTCCCTCGTGAAGTTCTCCCAGATCCAAGGGGTTTGAACTCTCTCCCATTTTCCTTTTATCATATCCCACCAAACACGAGCTACTCCCTCAAATTGAAAAGCGACAAAATTCACTCGCCTATCCTCAGTGTAGTTTAGGGTGGCGAATATGTTGGTCATCCTCTCTAACCAATTCTCTGCTATTTCAGGATCGGATTTTCCAAGAAACTTAGGCGGATTGAACTTTAAGAACCTCTTTAAAGCTCTATCCTCTCCTCTTTCCTGACCCCCATGTTGATTAAGCGGTCCAGGACCTTGTCTATCAGTTAAGCGCTCTAGGATATCAGTCATTCTATTAATGGCAGTAGCCACTTGATTACCCTCAATATTTTCCTGACTTTGGATCGGTCCAGTTGCCGATCCCTGGTCATCCCTTTGAGGTTGGGCCTATCCAACCCCTCGCCCACGACCTCGACCACGGCCTCGACCACCTCTTAGTCCTTCCATAACTTAGGCGTGCCTAGTACAAGAAATAAATAAATTATACGATGCAGAGTAGAAAGCAGGAACCAATCAAGAAAACATTGAAAATAACAATAATTTACATTCATTAGCATATCAAATTCATACAATTAGCAAGTCATGGGTTAGTCACAAAAATATAGCACACAGGTGCCACAAGAGTACTTTTAGTCACAGAAGGCTAAAGTAAAAGCAAGTGCTTCAAAAGTAAGCCACACAGTCATGCAAAATACAATGGTCTCAGCACTTAGCATCACCCCTGCTAATTCTAGATGTACTAGTCAAAAGGGTCAAAAGTAAGGTCAATCAATCCAGACCTAGTCTACAGTAGGACTATCAGGAGGAATCTCCTCTTCAGGATTCTCCTCCGAATCCTCTTCCTGCTCAGGGCTCTAGACTACCTCCATCGCCTCGTCCACTAGCCTAATAGTATCAGTCAAGATGTCGGAAGCCCGACTACGGATCTCCTCTCTCAGCCTAGTAAGTCGAGCCCTAGTACTCTGGAGCTCCTCACGAACCACTGCAGATGTGGCCACCTCGCCCTCGATTACTTCCTCTAGGTCAGCAATCCTCTCACCCTGAGCGCTAACCATCTGTCTAAATTCATCCATCTCAGCCTGTAAATCCCGATTAAGATCCACTAACTGACGACGCTCGTCGTCCAAAGCAAGCACGAGGCAGTTCGAGTAGGCAAAGGTCACCCTACACGAACATCGGGGATATCTGTCAGATGGGAAATAGCGTACTCGAGCTCCTCCACCTAGCGCTCGGTAGAAGATAGGCCTAGGAAGCACTACATGACCATTGGCATGGTCATTCCCGTTAACTGCCGGAACTCCATTTCCGTTTTCCATCCCTGCAAAATAATAGTACTTTTCGGGTTAGAAATTTAATCACTACCTAGTTCGGATGTCGTTTATGCATGCCTAATCCAGTCACTAGTATGCCCCAAGTATCCCTTAAGGTATAACTTAACAATCCGGTCTCAGGTCTTAAGGGTAGAGTATCTAATATGTCTCCCATATAAATCTCTAACCTAGCACTCTGATACTAACTGTGACACCCCACTTCTCCCAAAGGCGAACCAAAGGGTATCCGCGGGACGCCTGCTCAACTCTCGCCAGGACTCAATCAATTTCTAATCAAACTTATAACGGTGCTAAAAGTCGATAACCAGCAAATACACATACAAGTAGCGCGAAAGCGTTCAAGCTTAATGATTTTTAACAATCACCCAATCCTTACATCGGATTTTCATAATACAGCCCAAAATATACAAATCCAAAAGTCTAGATAAAAGAGTTGGAACCCTATTACATGGTACACAAAAGAGAAATTCCTCCGAACCTCATTCCAAGCCCAAACCTGTTAAGGAAAACAAATCTAAAGGGTGAGCAAAACGCTTGTGAAGCCAAGAACACGCATGCAAGCACATTGATCAAGTAACAACCCCAATTTAACAAGTAAAGCATCAATATTACAATAAATAACAATTCGAGCGGAAAAGTAAGCAAAAATAATTCAAGGATATCGGAGCTCTCAGGAGCTAATTTTCACTTGCTTTGTCAATGTCATTCGTATACCTTCCCGCGATGACACTCCGTCAACCGGGTCGGTATTTCTATTCCGTAGATCACCACTTACTTCCCTCCGTCCACCATGCACCTCCCAGGCTCGTAAGACATTTATAAGGCGATATTTCATGAGTATGCCAAGCAAGACCTCTCATTAGGTCGAACTTCATTATCTCATGGCTCGCCAAGGTTCCTGACCAAGCCCATGCCGGCTTGAGTCCAAGGTCGGTCGATGAGTTTGAGCATCCCCCATTTTCATTTGAGAGTCGAGGAGATTCACTCTAACGACGTATGCAGCCATAGCATACCATTTCATTTCATTCAATCATTCAATCATTTCATTTCATTCGATTAAGTCATTCATTTCAAATAAGGACGAGTGCGGTAAAGTACACACTCGCCTCCATTTTCAAAATTTTCGAATAATCATAACAATTAAATTTGTATCAAGTATTCATACACTTGACACTCACCAATATAAGCAATGAGGAAGAAATGTCCCTCGGAGCTTTAGGCGTTCACTGTGGGATCCTCTTGAATGTCCTCGTGTGCGTCTGAGCAAATAATAATAGACTATCATTCACAAACCTCTACTATTAAAGAAGATCGTACTATAGTACAATCTTAGAAAGTCTCATGAAACGAGGCTAAATTATCCTAAATCCAGGCTCTCAAATGGTGTTTCAAAGTAAAAGAGAAATTTAGTTTTCATCTTGGAAATCAGATATAAAACGTTCAAGTAATATCGAAGGAATAAGGAGTACTTGAAAAACTCCATTTCCTTGAAATTCGAAAAATTTCAGTGTTGATACGATATTTTGAAAAATCGTATCTCACATTCCACCTGTCGAAAATTGAAAAAATTGGTACCGTTGGAAACTTCTTCCAAGGTACTAAAAGTTCTTAGAATACACTTTTCTAAGATTCCAAATGGAAAACATTCAAAAATAAGCTCGAAGTCGCTGCTTTGGTTCATAAGGCAGATTTAAGTTGATTTTTGGCCAACTTTGAAAATTCAGCAAAATTCACTCGATTGGAACTAGCTTTTGAAATTTGGAGTCGCAATCAAAGTCGCAATCAAAGTTTACAACAAAACAAGCGGAACGAGAAACGGAGTTTTGAGTACTAAGATATGGCAACTCAAAGTTACCAAAATTCCCTTGTGAAACATGGGTTTTCTAAACTCGAGTCATGAACTTTGGTAATTTATTTAAGCCATGAAACGGCCTCGGAATAACACCATAATCAGCAGTATAATACTACCATATAAGGGTTGTCCCTCTACCAAACTTCATGGAGAAATAACTTCGGAAAGGTACTAAACCAAACAACCAAAGTTTCGAAAAATCCTAAGGCAAAACTGCCTTGAGATTTTTATTTTTCATTCCAAACATTTGGTCAAGGAAAATCCTTCAAACATGGTTCATTTGTGTAGGAAAAGCCTAAGGAACATTCATGGTACATTTGTTAAGTGTTTTAACTCCAAAAAACTCAATTGGCAAGTCCACACCAAGTCTAGCATCAATTCTGCCCAAAATTTAGGGTTTTCAAGAACAGGGCAGGTTTCGTATTTTGATCACAAATCACTCAATTCAACTCGGAATTAAGCATGGTTAATGGCGTTGGAAAATAAATTCATAAAAATATAATTTCACAGAAAAAATCGTTTTGAAACTCAGCATACAACTAGCTCAAATTCGAGCCTCAAATTGTAGCTTCTGAACTTCGTTCCCGGAAAATAGAGAAACAGGATAGTCATCTTTAAACTGTTGGTACGGGGTCCTCGGGTGGAACTAGGGGTTGCCTTTTATACCTTTGGAAATCTGGGAATGTCTAGTTTCAAATGCCACTGACGACACTTGATTTCGACATCGGAGCACAGAGTTATGGACGAAACAAGAAGGCTGTCTGAGCATTACGGGAAAATTTTTCCAGGTTTGCTAACTTTGTGAGATTTATCCATTTGACCAACCAAACCTCAATATTTTTCGATGAAACATTATACACCATCTACACAACATATAAACATCATATACAAGCCATTAAAATCTCAAAATTCCGCAAAAAGAGGCACAATCATAACAGGGGCAGAATTGGAAACTTTACATCTATGCATTTCTTGAAGTTTATACTAGCTATGCACCACTAATCTACCAATTTGAGCACTAAACCAACATTAAATCCATTATCAATCATCATATCAGCCATCAACCCAAGAGTGGGAGTTCATAGAGCCCACATTCAAAATTTTCTAACAATAACAAGCCACCCACATGAATATCTAAGCTCATAAGTGTAAATCAACTTCCATAGGCCAAGAATTTGAGGATTGATCGCCACTTACTTGTGTTGGTGAACAAGACAGAATTTTCGGCCTTCCTTGCTGCAAAATGAACCGTGAAAAGCTCCCCCTTTTTAGCTAGATACAATCCCCTAGTGTTCAACTAGGTGTAGTTCAATTTTGGTTTGATTTGGTTGAGATTTGGTGCAAGAATTTGGAGTAGAAAGTGATGGAGCAAGGCTGGTTATTTTCTTTCCCTTGGCCGGCTGTTCTTGGAGTGAGGAAATGGAGTGTTTGTTCAAATAAAGCTTTCTTAAGAACCTTTAATGTGTGGCTCAAGTTGGTGCAAAAGTCAACTCTTCAATAGTGCGCGTACGCCCGCGTTTTGTGCTTGATTCCTCTCGCGTTCATTTCACTAGTGCACTAAACTTTTAATGCACTCATAATCATATTAATATTATTTATTCTTAATTGTCCCAAAATAAGGGTCTAAAGTCCCTCAATTATATCGCGTGTATAAAACGCGTATCTCCAAATTAAGCGCGTTAAAGCGAAACTTCCAAAAAATTCTTATAACAGTGGTACTAATAACTATCACTTGAGTATTTAAACATAAAATACCTATCTTAAGTCCATCCTGCAAGTCTCTAATTTTCCAAGCTTATAGTATTCTCGAATCGATTATTGACTCCAATCGCGTATTCACTATTTTCAATTAACGAGCTTCCAAAAATTAAATTTTGAAATGACTCACTTTAAAATATAACGAAACTATAATTTCCATGTAATCAGGTCTAAAGTGGTTTTAAAAAAAAATAATATTCGGATTAAATGGGCAGTTAAATATTTAAATAACTTGAAGTGGAATTTTAAAATAATAAAAATTTTGTAAGACATCACACCATTGAACCGAGCCGGTTCGCTAATTAGATCATTTCTGCAAATGACCCGTTGACTTTTCAACGGTCCGGCGATTCAACCGGATTAAATCAGAAACCCAGCCGATTTTGTGGACAAACCGGTTTTGAGGAAAAAAATCTTTCCAAACCTTTGCTTGGATTCGAACCTAAGACCTTTAAGTAAGTTTATGATATACTCACCACCAAACCACTTTGTCACATGTTAATTAATTACCATTCTTATATTATATGAACATTTTGTCAATTTTATCTTTATTTTTTTTATTTCTCCAAAACAAATTTATTTGAAATCTTTTAATAAAAGCTTATGACCCCTAAATTATATAAATTATTAAATAGATTTCAAAAATAACATATTACATAATTTATTTTAAAGACAAATATTATTTTTAATAATTTTTTGCACTTAAAATTTGTAAGTTACCTAGATAATTACACCAAACATATAAAATTTTACACTTGAAGTTTGGTGGATTACTAATTAAATTTATGTTTTGCTGATTCTTATATGAATTAAATATTCTATAGCAAATTAAATTAAATGAACATTTGTTATGACATTGTTTATTACAATTTATATCATATATCCTATATCAAAAATTATAAGACATAATATTTAAATATATATTAGTGACCCGCTGGTTCAAACCCAACTCCTTTGAGTAAGTGAGCGATTCAAAGTCTAAGACTTTAGAACAATCAGAAAGGATGAGTGAGGGCAGCGACTAGTTATTACTTGATCACCTTCACACACTTTCTATACGAGAAATTCGTTTATGGAAAAGATGGTGTAGAGAAAGGATGAGATGGTGCTGGGCCCTTTCCCTAGGCGAAAGGACTATGCCCTCCATGAAGGGCACGACCCTTACCTACTCGCACTCACTTACTCGTCAGAAAGGAAAGCATAACTTCGGACCTTCTGTTGTTAACATTGGCTAGACAGTATAGGCTCTGGCAACTTTCAAAACCTCCAACGAGATTGTCAGTCAGTGGATGGTCCTACTATGACAAAGCTCACGAGGTTTTTTGTATACTTTTTCTGCCTACCGCCCCGGTTCTATGCCAACCCTTACTTATCTATTGCCATCCGCCACCCATACTCTGGTTCAACCACTCACCCACTCTGATTCAACCACTCACCCACTGGTTGAACCAGTGATCCGTTGACCCACCTCCTTCGCCGGTTTCCTCTCCAAGTCGAGTTTAATAACTATGGTTTGGAAAGATTTTTTTCCTCAAAACTGGTTTGTCCACAAAACCGGCCGGGTTCCCGGTTGAATCGCCGGGCCGTTGAAAAGTCAACGGGTCATTTGTAGAAACGATCTAATTAGCGAACCGACCCGGTTCAATGGCTGGTTCTCCGGGTTGACCGGTCAAACCCCCGGGCCGGGCCGAGTTTAATAACTATGATCAATAGTTAAAACTAGCCGAATTTTATAAATTTTCAAATTAGTGGTAGTTTCACTGCTTGTTCCATATCAGAGTTTAGATATCTGATGAATAAAATGTATAGATTCAATTGCCAACAGTTCTCACATCTCAAATTTCTCTATTTTCTTTTTCTTTTCTTTATGTAACATACATGTATTTTAGCTGTTGTGGACCAAATCTCAGGATAATGTATTTATTTGAGTGCAATAAATTAATTAATTTTGGATAATGGAAGGAAGGCCAAGTGAGCTACTACATAATCATAGATCAAAGGCAACAATCTCACTTAAGAGGCAAACAATAACATTTGACCAATTTGGTGTTCCATTTCCTATTCTTTTCCTCCACAGAAGTACAATGATTACTAAATCTTCCGTCTAGAAATAACTCTAAATGATACTTGTCAAGTATTACATCTTAAAAATAGAGATTTTTTTGACCGTAAGTTGCATCATTCCTTTAAAATGCAACATAATAGAGCCCTATCATACATTCAAGTTCCATCATTCTTTTCGATGTCATCCATGCATAACCATCTGATATTTGTTGCATTTTAAACTTTTTTATTTATTAGTTACTTCCAACTTTTTTTAGGTTTTGAATGCCCAACTTCATCTTATATTTCGCTTCTTCTTATGACTCCAATTTTCAAAAAGATGATGAGATAATTCTCAATGGTGCAACAATATTTCTATTTGCATCAGAAGCGGAACAATACGGTGGCCATTTTATCAAAGTACTTTGCCGCAACGAAGATATGTCAGGTTAAAAATGAGTGTAGGAGCTAATAACAGGTCACCCTCTATGTATATTGGAGAATTATCAAATAATAGTTGATAATTTCATGATGACTTTATGAAATCCTTGTGCAAAATAACTACATTTATTAAAATTTCCACAAGCATGTGTCAATTAAGGAGTCGTTGGCCATGACACTAGTTATGTTGAGTCATAACCTGCGCACTTGCGTTGTGACTGAGAGATTTCAACATTCAACAGAAATCATCCACAGAAAATGCTACGAAAGTGCTCTTGGAGCTATGTAGATTTGCAAAAAAGATTATTCGACCAAAACAAACAAATGTGTATCTGTGACGGCCCCACCTCCCCCTAAGGCGAACCAAAGGGTTTAGCGGACTGCCAGCCCAGCTCTCGCCGGGACTCACTCACTTACTACATTTCTCAAGTAAATTACAAGGTACAACTCAAATACTACATCCAATTCTCCAAAAATTACATATCATAAGCGAAGCGGAAACTAGTTTTAAGCGTAGAATGTAGATATACATCCGATTCAATTCCAAATATTTATACAAGCCCAAAAGTACATAAACCAAAACCAAATCTAAACTATACAAGATGTACGCCGTCCAGCCACACAGAGATCCAAATACAAGTTCTTCCTTTACTTCGATCCCTGTGGGGAGAAGAAGATAATAGGGGGTGATCTAGAAGCTCAGTGAGTGACCAGTAAAATCACTAGCCAAGTATATTTCACAATAAAGCATTGATATGATATCATGATGCAGTAATCAAATGTTCATTTATTGCTCATGTGAGCCAGTGAAGTTCTTGTACTTAAATATCCAACGCTCGTTTAGATCAGGTAACCGTGAAACAGAAGTAAGGAGCCATCGTGCTCCAAAGAATGTGTAAACAATAGTGGAGACATTGGTTCTAAGCACAAGACTTTCCAAGAACTCATTGGAGCCAAATTATGTCATGGCACACACCCAAACCCAAATGATATGCAATGGAGTAATAAATGCAAGAATTAGTTCAAAAGTAACTTTGGAAATAGTTGAGGGATCACTCACCAACCACGACTCACGAATCTCATCCATCATTCATTATTGTCTTGCTCAAGTCCAAGCCCTAGATCACAAATGGAAATAAGGACTAAAACGATCAAAGCGGAAAAACAGTAAACGAATGCATCGGGCGTGCGCGTAAATGAAAATGGTACAAAACGGGTTACACGATTTTGCCCATAATTGGAGCTGTGGTTATCAGATCAAAATGTACTAGGTAGTGTCGCGATGCTTAGACAAAGAGTTACAACTTTCATGAAGACACCTCAACCTAGTTTTCAGTGTATCCAAGTCAAATTTGCCAAATATAGAACTAGAACTCCAAAGGCTAGTTTATCTTTCTCGTGAAAATTTGGCGGCATGCCCCTTGTGTTTACCCATTTTCCAGCAATTTATGGCTTCAATATTTTCCTCAAACAAATCCAAAGGTACACACATAACAATCTAATTTCAATAGCCGTTCAGTAGGCTCAAGATAATACAAGGACAAAATCAAACTAATAACAAGTGCGGAAATAAACTTAACATAAGACAGATTTGACGGATTTTTGCGGAAAGAACACATCCGAGGCTACGCTTATCGGATTGAGGTACAACTTATACCGTTTCGAAGCTAAGACACAGGGCTACAATTTTCTTGAAGGTCACATAGTCCAGTTTCCAATGTAACCTAGCCAAATCCTCAATTTAAAGAACCAAAATCCAACTAGTCGGCTAATAAACCGCACTACCTTTAAATGACTATATCTCAGGTTACCAAGGTCCGATTAAGGTGTTCTTGGAGGCATTTAAAAGCTAAGACAGAATAATAAAACTTTCATGTTTTGGCAAATAGCTAAATCCGAACGGATTATAGTGAATAAACACAACCAAATAGACTAAACTGTCCACGCGGAACTCTGGAATGTAACCTAGAACAGTGAGGGTATTTTCATCTTTTCACAAGCTACATTGCTCCGATTGAGGTGAAATTTTGTAGGCACCTATAAAATACCATTATCTACAACTTTCATGTTTTAGGCCAAGCCTAATTCGGCCTCTAACTATGAGTACCAAAACCGGGCATAACTGAATTAAGAAATTCCAGAAATCTGGAATTTTTTTGGTTTCCAATGAAACTCTCTTCAATTCCTTGTTCCAAACTCTACCAAAGCCCCTTATATAATCTTATATACAACATCTATCCACCATACATCAAGTTTAGGCAGAAATTAATCAAACCCTAACTTACCTATCTCATCCAAAATCATCACATCAACTTGCATAACTTGTAATTTAACCAAAACATGAACTAGATAACATCTTAAACCAAAAATTAGAAGAACAAGGACCATGATCAGATTTTATACCTCAAAAACAGAGCTTGGAAGAGTGATACTTCACCTCCTTTGGAATTTCTTAGTTCCCCAAGCTTCCCAACTCACAACCCGCACTTTAATCGGTTTAGAATTTTGATTCTTCACTTGGATGATGTAAATCAAGAAGAAAATGGTGCAACTCTTGCTCTCCCTTTCTCTCTCTCTATTCTCGGCCAAGGAGCAGAAAAAATGAAGAAGAAAGGCTGCTCATGGTGTTAATTAAGGCAAGAGATTAGGATGAATCTTGACCACAAGCTTTGCCAACACTTGGCTCACCCTCCACCACAAAATTTTCTCTTTCTTCTCCTTGCATTTTGGCACATATTTCGGTCAAGAGATAGCTATGAGAGGGAAGATATTTTGCTCAATTAGTAATGAGCTTGTATGGTAAGAAAGTAGGGGTCAAGTGGTGCGTTCAATTGCTAGTGCGCGGTACCCGCTGGTTCGCGCCGTTTTTCTTAAAAGCACACGTACTAGGGTTTTTACTTTCTATTCACTAACCTTGTATCATTACTTCTAATCACATATTATTTCTCACTTAAAAGTCATTTTTTAATCACCAAATTTGATCCTTGCTCCGTACCGAAAATTCATCCGGCGAAAATCGCGAAAACCCTAATTTTGCTCCAATCTTGAAACCAAAAGTGAAACCCTACTTTCTAGGTTCATTGACACTTATTGTGGGGTGATTGAGTAGAAGGGCCATTATAAAGTGGTATTTGTCAAAAAAAAGGGAATTTTTAAGAAAAATATAAGGAATTTGCACGGCTTCTGGCCGGATTCTCCACAAAACACTATTCACCAGAAATTTTTCCCTTTTCTTCTGCCTCGGGGCGTCACAAACTCCCCTCTTTAAAAGAATGTCGTCCTCGACATTCCAACTTGTACTAATCAGATCAAAATAGTTCTCGAAAGTCGATCACGTATTAAGAATCAATTCAATCTCGCTTATCATAATCAAATACTAATCAGATCAATTATCTTGATCACAATATCTTGATCAAATATCTTGATCACAATCAGGTCAATCACATACTAAGAATCACTCATCACAATCAAGTACTAAAAGTACTCCAATCCAACTTATCAAATAATCTTGATCCAATAGATAGTCAGGCGAGTAACTGGATACATATACAAATGGGGCTCGAAATCGGACTTAAAGTCCCTGATATTTGGAAAAACAATCCAGGACATAACGATGTCTCAGGTCAGAAATTACCCCTGGTGGTGCTTGAAAACACAACAAGCTAGCACTCAGCTATACTTCACCAGAAAGTCTCAGGAATTTGTCCCCGGTGGTGCTTGAAAACACAACAAACTAGTACTACGGCTAAGCTTCACCAGAGCCTCAGATGCAAGATTTTGTCCATGGCGGTGCTGGACAACACAACAGGTTAGCACAACGGCTATACCTCGCCAAAGAACCTCAGTTCAAAATTTCATCCTTGGTGGTGCTTGATAACACAACAAGTTAGCACAACGGCTAAACTTCACCAGAGGATCTTAGCTCAAGAAGTTGGCCCTGGTGGTGCTTGAAAATACAACAAGCTAGCACTACGGCTAAGCTTCACCAGAGAGCCTCAAGGCAAAGTTTCATTCCTGATGGTGCTTGAAAACACAACGGGCATGCCTCGCCAGAAGAATGGCGGTGCTTGAAAACACAACAGGCCATACCTCATCAAAGAGGTTCTGTTCAAGAATTTCAATCCCTGATGGTGCTTGAAAACACAACAAGCATGCCTCGCCAGAGGAATGGCGGTGCTTGAAAACACAACAAGCAATGCCTCACCAGAAAGGTTCTGTTCAACCGCTACAGAAGAGTAGTAGCCGGTCTATAACCAAACAAGTACGAAAATGTTCAGAAACAGAGTCAAAAGCAGGGTTCAAGTGTATCGGTTCAAAAGAAGGGTCAATTATTTCAGGTTCAAAGAACATGAGTACGAGTAGGAACTCACTCGCCTAGCTTATGCCCAGTAATTCACACTCTCAAGCAGTCATCAAACTCAAATCCACATACAGATCATATATGAATCAAGATACTTGCTCAAGAGTAAAAGAGATACCCAATTTTCAGTCAGGTCAGGTCTATCAAGTGTACGTAAGGGTACATTAGCCGATACAAATTCAAGTCTCAATTGAGCTCAGTCTAGTCGGTCTTAGACAGTTCAAATATCTCAAATCTTAACATTTACCACTCGGGTGGTATAACCTTAATCAAACAAGAAAATTAGAAGAAAAATGCAAACCAAAACTTTTCTCAACAATTCCGGCCACCACCATAATCTATCAAAACCCTAGCCAAGAATCCAAAACTAAGAAACTGTACAACTCAGGCCGTACGCTCTCAAGCGTAATTGAACCAAATCATATCTTACGCGTACCACTTTCAAGATTCACAACTGACGCTCCAAAAGAGCACTGAACGTACAAACCAATCCCACAGTCCGGCATCCTAAACTTTAAGCCTAGGATACACTACAAAGATCTGAAGCCTAAGCTCTGATACCACCTGTGACGGCCCCACCTCCCCTTAAGGCGAACCAAAGGGTTTAGCGGACTGCCTGCCCAGCTCTCGCCGGGACTCACTCACTTACTACATTTCTCAAATAAATTACAAGGTACAACTCAAATAATACATCCAATTCTTCAAAAATTACATATCATAAGCGAAGCGGAAACTAGTTCTAAGCGTAGAATGTAGATATACATCCGATTCAATTCCAAATATTTATACAAGCCCAAAAGTACATAAATCAAAATCAAATCTAAACTATACAAGATGTACGCCATCCAGCCACACAGAGATCCAAATACAAGTTCTTCCTTTACTTCGATCCCTGTGGGGAGAAGAAGATAATAGGGGGTGAGCTAGAAGCTCAGTGAGTGATCAGTAAAATCACCAGCCAAGTATATTTCACAATAAAGCATTGATATGATGTCATGATGCAGTGATCAAATGTTCATTTATTGCTCATGTGAGCCAGTGAAGTTCTTGTACTTAAATATCCAACGGTCATTTAGATCAGGTAACCGTGAAACAGAAGTAAGGAGCCATCGTGCTCCAAAGAATGTGTAAACAATAGTGGAGACATTGGTTCTAAGCACAAGACTTTCCAGGAACACATTGGAGCCAAATTATGTCATGGCACACACCCAAACCCAAATGATATGCAATGGAGTAATAAATGCAAGAATTAGTTCAAAAGTAACTTTGGAAATAGTTGAGGGATCACTCACCAACCACGACTCACGAACCACATCCATCATTCATTATTGTCTTGCTCAAGTCCAAGCCCTAGATCACAAATGGAAATAAGGACTAAAACGATCAAAGCGGAAAAACAGTAAAGGAATGCATCGGGCGTATGCGGAAATGAAAATGGTACAAAACGGGTTACACGATTTTGCCCATAATTGGAGCTGTGGTTATCAGATCAAAATGTACTAGGTAGTGTCGCGATGCTTAGACAAAGAGTTACAACTTTCATGAAGACACCTCAACCTAGTTTTCAGTGTATCCAAGTCAAATTTGCCAAATATAGAACTAGAACTCCAAAGGCTAGTTTATCTTTCTCGTGAAAATTTGGCGGCATGCCCCTTGTGTTTACCCATTTTCCAGCAATTTATGGCTTCAATATTTTCCTCAAACAAATCCAAAGGTACACACATAACAATCTAATTTCAATAGCCGTTCAGTAGGCTCAAGATAATACAAGGACAAAATCAAACTAATAACAAGTGCGGAAATAAACTTAACATAAGACAGATTTGACGGATTTTTGCGGAAAGAACACATCCGAGGCTACGCTTATCGGATTGAGGTACAACTTATACCGTTTCGAAGCTAAGACACAGGGCTACAATTTTCTTGAAGGTCACATAGTCCAGTTTCCAATGTAACCTAGCCAAATCCTCAATTTAAGTTTTTTTCGGCCAAAGCCTTGTATTTGGCACTCAAATCCAGCATGCAACTCCTTAACTAATTAATTAACGTTTCTAGTTCAAAAATCAGATTCGGACAACAGCCACATTCATCCGAAAAAACCAGAACTTCTGTTTGCTACCTTCGGATGAGCTTGCATCCGGCCAGATTGTTTTTCATTCTTATTTTTCTAGCATAACCGAACCAAGGGGCTGCATGCAGAGCTTAATTACCTTGTTCTTAATTAGTTAAACGCATGTATCAGCTCAAACTACTACAAAGAGACAGAATTAAATCTGCATTTTCCAAATCACTCCCACGGCAAATTCCAATTTCTTCCTAATCAGATTTTCTCATGCTTTGGTTTCATCATCCGAGACACAAACACTTCATGCATGACCATAATTCACTGCATCTACCACTAGTGAGCTAATCTAAAACCAGAATCTACCTCAGCTGGAAGCTTAGTTCGCGCGTCAAGATGCTGCGATTTGTTCTTCCCCCTCGGCTCGCTGATGGGCTTGGGATTTGGTTGATTTGCTTGGCTGTTGCAGGCGGTGGAGTTGATGAAGAAAGTGATGGCTCTCGGTCCCCTTCACCAGCTCGCAGGTGAGACGAAGAAAACAACAAGTCTCTCTCTCTTTCCCTCAAGCTTACGGACAGGGACAGAAACGGAAGGCTCGGTTCTCTCTTTCTTTTTGCTCTCGGTTCGTGGTCGAGGAGAAAATGGTAGTAGGGTGTTGTGATGGAGGGGAGCTAGTGTAATGAAAATGAATATTGTGGAGATGAGCCGGTAGTTTATAAGATGTGGTGCTGCAGTGGAGAAATGGATCCAGCGAGGATGAAGTGTTGAGATTGAAGCTTGCACGGTTATCTCCTCTCTCACGCACTCTCGGACAGAACAGGGAAGTTGCAGCTCACCACTCGCATGGCTCTCTCTCTGGTTCCCCTTGTCGATGATACCAAGGCAGGGAAATGTTGTTGTGAGCTGAGGTAGTGGAATGGAAAATGAGTGGCCCCAGTTAAGAGCTCAGCTCACACGATGGTTTGCTGCAACATTTTCCTCTCGGCTGGCTATGGAAGTAAAGTATGGCTGGCTGAGTTTGGTTTGCGTAGGCTAGCTGTGAAGTTGGTGGGTGTGGTTGAGCTCAGCTGGTGGAGGTCTTGGAAGTGCAGAGTGGTGTCCGATTCTCTCCCCTCAGCTCACGGGCAGAACAGAAACGAAGAGCTCGCAGTTACCTTTCCTTCCTCTCGGCTGTCCGTGCAGCTCTCTCTCCTTCCCCTCGGTCGATGATTACAAGGTGGGTCAATGGGGTTGTGGTTTTGGGGAATGATGGTGTAGAGAGTAAATGGAAATGGTGTGCGGTATTGAGGAGGTTGGAGTCGCGGTTTTTTTCTGAAGAATGGTGAAGTGGAGAATGTTTTTATTTTTTTTAATTAATTAATTAAACAACAAAAATGATAATAATAAAACAATAATAATTAATGATGAAAACAACTTAATTAACATTAGATAAAAATAAACTAAAAACAACAAAAAATGCAAATTTCCATTTTTTCATTTTCATTTTTCACTTTTCTTTTGTTTTCGAAATAACCTAACTAAAAAATAAATAAAGTCAAAAGATTGAATTTAAAAAGAAATAAACCTATTTTGTGAACAATTCTCCTTTTTTTCTCTTTTTCCATGATTTTTCTACGTTAAAACTTAAAAATTAAAATAGAAACTAGAAACTAAAAAAACAAAAGCAACCACGACAAAAATGAGAATAAAAAATAAAAGAAATTACACCAAAAAATTGGTGTCTACAGTTTGCCCCTCTTTGTCTGAGTTTTGGAAAAACTTGAGACAAAGAAGTAGACACCAAACACTTACCTGTGTCATTCGGTCACGAACGACTCGAACGACTGCCATTTTTTTTGAAAATGAGGACTGACCTCTTTTGAAAGAAAAATTTAACAAGGAATTGACTGAGACAAGAAATTTAAAGCGGGACTGACCCGAACAGGAATTTAAAACGGGACTGACCCGAACAGGAATTTAAAACGGGACTGACCCGAACATGGACTGAAAACGGGACTGACCCGGACAGGAATGTAAATGAGATAGACCTGAACAGAAATTTAAATGGGATAGACCCAGACAGAAATTTAAATGGGATAGACCCAGACAGAAATTTAAAACGGGGTTGATCCAGACAGAGAAATTAAAATTGGGACTGACTAGAGAAGGAAATTCAAATCATGGGACTGGCCCGAACAAGCTTTAATCGCGGGACTGACCCGAATAAGCTTTGAATCGTGGGACTGACCCGAATAATATTTGAATCATGGGACTGACCCGAATGAGCTTTTGAATCGTGGGACTGACCCGAATGAGCTTTTGATCGAGGGACTGACCCGAAAATGCTTTTGATCGAGGGACTGACCCGAAAATGTTTTTGATCGAGGGACTGACCCGAAAATGTTTTTGATCGAGGGGACTGACCCGAAAATGTTTTATTGATCGCAGGGACTGACCCCGAATGAGGCTTTGATCGAGGACTGACCCGGGACTGACCCGAATGAACTTTTGATCGAGGGACTGACCCGAAAATGCTTTTGATCGAGGGACTGACCCGAATGAACTTTTGATCGAGGGACTGACCCGAATGAGCTTTTGATCGAGGGACTGACCCGAAAATGTTTTTGATCGAGGGACTGACCCGAAAATGCTTTTGATCGAGGGACTGACCCGAATGAACTTTTGATCGAGGGACTGACCCGAAAATGCTTTTGATCGAGGGACTGACCCGAAAATGTTTTTGATCATCGGTCAGTGGGATTAAACCCGATCCTGCCGTGACGAAATTTGATTCGATTTTGGTTTTTGATTGATGATTTTTGCTTCTTTTTGACTTTTGAAAATCTTTCCAAAAAAATAATTTGCCCCAGTATGATGAATTTTTTGCAATGTGAGTCCAGAGTTGATTCTGTATTGCCATGCCGTTGCATTTTTTGATGAAATTTGCTTGCGACATTTTCAATCTGCCTTTGTTCATTAGGACTCCTTCCGACACCGATTTCAGTGCAAGGTGTGATTGTTTTCATCCATGCATGAAATTTCCTGCAAAAGAGAAAAAACAAAGGAATCGCCACCATTATTTGATCCGTTTGTCCTTGAGAATCGTGTAAACATGAGTCTTTGGATGCCTTCGTCAAAGTTGACCGTGGCATCTGACTTGGTTGGATTTGTCATTTCTAAACGTCTCTGATTTTTCCCGACTAACCGAGCGTGCATTTTGCCATATTGTGAAGCTTGCGTAACCGACCTTGCTGAATTTCAACCATTTTCGCAAGATGACTGAACCCAAGTATGCTTTGAATAAACCATGGGGTTATCATTCACCAAAAATTCGATGATTAAAAAGTAATTTCACCTATCATGCAGAAATGAATATGTGAAAGAATGCAAACACAAACCATTTGTGCTTAAAGCCTACAAAAATGCCATGAATACAAGCAATTGAGAAAAAATGAGCTTCCTAAGAATGAATTTGCTAAAGAAATATTTTTACAAAACGACACAGTTTTGGCCAACGGATGTCATATTCGAGTCCCTGAATATCTTTGTTCTGCAATTCGACACTGGCAGAAGTATTATGAAGAGAAATTCCAAATGAACCAAGTCATCAACTGTTCTTCCTCGTGTTTGCTCATTGAAGAAACCTACCTAGCGCCCTTTCGGGTTTTTACCAAGGTTGCCCCCACCTTTTTTTTTTTTTAAGGTGCACTCTCGGATTTTCACCTACGGCAGCAAATGGAAGAGCTTGACCATGATCGACTCAGGAAGGTAAGTTGAAGATTGCTGACATCAGTAAAATGCGCTTCTCTTATAAACCTAAGCGAAGGCATTATGGACATCACTTGCCAGTTGATTAGCAAATTTTCTTGATAGAAATACAGCAAGGGACGAAAGTCAGGACTTTTGTCTTTTGTAATGAGGTCAGGTGGGATGTTTCAAGAAAGGTTGAGGCCTGAAAGCAGGTATGATGAAAGGTGTGAAATAACCTGAGATTGCATCATTTTGAAATCATCTTTAATTTCGAACGAAACTGAGGGAAATTTGCCCCAGTTTGATTGAATTCTCTCTCTTTGCATTTTTCATTGCATTTCTCACTTTTGCATTTTTCGTCAAAACTAAATTTGCCCCAGTGTGGGGTTCCTTCTTTTTCTTTTCTCTTTCAAAAATAAATTTGCCCCAGTGTGGGGTTTTCTTTTCCTTCTTTTTCTTTCTTTTTCAAAATGAATTTGCCCCAGTGTAGGGTTTGCAATCCTCAGGGGCTGCCAAACGAAAATTATTGTTCTGATAGCTCAAAAGGGATGACTAGGGATGAAATGTTTTGATTGGAAAGGAAGATGGCCTGACCTTTGCCTCGTCCCTTGCATGATTTCCAAAAGAAATTTGCATAATCAAAAATAAAACTTCTTACACATGTCTGAGTTGATAGGTTGAGAGACTGTTTGTCCGTCCATCTCTTCAAGGATAAGTGCTCCACTCGGTAGCACCTTTTTGAATGACAAATGGCCTTACCAGTTTAGGCCAAATTCGTCTTTGATTTCATCTTGCATTGGCAAATCTCGCTTTAACTCTTTGTCCTTCTTCTCTAAAGGACCGGTGGCGGACCTTTTTGTTATGAACACAGGCCATACGATATTCAACTGCTTTTCATCCATCAAAATCAATCGTCGGTGACGCTGCTTTAACCAATCAGCTTAGAACTTGGAAGAGGAGGGATTTCTTGATGAAAGGCTTTCTTAACGAAAGGATTTTCAATGAAGAGCTTTCTTAATGAAGGGATTTTTCAATGAAGGATTTTTAATGAAGGGATTTTTGGCCTTCTCAAAGAAGGGATTTTTCAACGAAGGGATTTCTGACCTTCTCAAAGAAGGAATTTTTCAACGAAGGGATTTCTGACCTTCTCAAAGAAGGGATTTTTCAACGAAGGGATTTCTGACCTTCTCAAAGAAGGGATTTTTCAATGAAGGGATTTCTTAATGAAGGGATTTTTAGATGAATGGTATTATCGGAATCCAGAACAGTGATATTCAAAGGGTCAAATAATTTCATCTTTGGCCATTTAAAAGAATTAAAATTCAGGACAATAATCAAATAAACAAATTGTGCATTTAATGGAAAAACTAATCAAAGCGAAAACAAGACAAAAACTTAATTGCGAAAGATGTTTTCATGAAGCTATTCACATATGCAAGAAATGGTTTTTGTGAACTTTAGTAAATAACAACCCCTAGATTTACCGAAATTCCCTTCGTGAGAGAAGATACTCGGCCATCCAAATTGTGCAAAGCTCCTTCAGGATTTTCAAATTTCGTCGTTGGAGGTGGATGCCTCGAAGGTGTCCTGGTGTTCAGGAAAAGGATTTGTACTTATGATCGGCCCTTGTTCACCTCTTTTCCTTAGCACTATTTCTCCTGCCTCGATCATGTCTTGGACTTTGTGCTTAAGTGCCCTGCAATCGGCGGTTGAGTGGCCAGGTACTCCCGAATGATAGGCACAAATAGCATGTGGATTGTACCCAGCAGGCATGCCATGAAGGTAAGTTGGAGGGGGAATCACGCCTATTTTGTTGGCAACCTTCAATTGCTCATACAATTGGTCCAAAGGCCTGCCTAGGTTGGTGAAGGTTCGGGTACGGCTTTGATTGTAGGTTTCAGTGGGTCGGGGATAGTTGTAGGTAGGTCTATTTGGTGGGGAAAATCTTTGGTGGTAAGGAGGCCGAGGACGAGCTTGTTGAAAGCTTGGTTGAGATATTTGGAAAGGGGTTGTAGGCGGGTTGGCATAATTTGGGCGAGGTCGAGGATGAGTGGTATTGGTGTGATAAACGGGATGATGGTTTGAATGGTAAGGGTTTGAGTAGGTAGGGTATTGTCGAGGTCTGGGTCTTGGGACAGGGTTTCGATCCCAGACAAAAACAGTTTCCCCCTCTTTCTTTTGGAATTGCGGGTTCTTCCCACTAGTCCCCTGACCTTGCAAAGCATCCAACTGTGACTTGAGGGTAGAGACATTAACAATCTTCCCAGCTTTCACGAAGTCATCGTACTCCTCAAGTTTATTGACAATGGCGGCGAACGAGCATCCAGTCATGCGGAAAATTTCTTCAAAATACGGGGGATCATGTGCTTTAATGAAAGTGTGTATGATTTCGTCCTCAGTCATCGGTGGCTCGACTTTTGCAGCTATTTTCCTCCACCTCTTGGCATAAGTCTTGTGATCCTCGGAGGGTTTTCTTTTTGTTCCTTCCAACGTGGTTCGTGTCGGAGCCAGCTCGCAGTTATACTCATATTGCCTTACAAAAGCATTGGACAAGTCAATCCAGGTTTTTACTTCTTCAGACTTCAAATTTGAGTACCAGTCGAGGGCATCCCCCTCCAGACTTTCCGGGAACAACCTTAGAGGCAGGTTCTCGTCGTCTACAGGCTTTCCCAACTTGTTAACAAATAGTCGGAGGTGTGTCTTGGGATTACCCGTCCCATCATACTTGTTAAATTTAGGGGTTTTGAACCCTTCAGGCAATTTCACATTGGGAAAAAGGCAAAGCTCATCGTAATCCAGGACTCCTTGCTTGTTCAACCCCTGACTCTTCCTCATAAACTCATCGAAACGATCAAGGCGTTTGAGCAGCTTTATATCAACGGGAGCAGAAGATTCCCCCATTTCTGCCTTGGTTTGAACAATATGGTCTGGTAGGAATGGCTCAGCAACAGGGTAATAAAAGGTATGTGGCTCAGGTGGTACATTTGAAGTGATTTGGGGTGGTGGACCTCGCGTGTGAGTAAGAAAAAATGAAGGATGAGGAGGGTAAGTGTATGGCAAATTTGTGGTGGGATAGGTGAAAGTTTCTTCGGGTGCAATAGGAAATGATGGAGTAACAGTGGCATGGGCCGAAGGTAGGACAAATGACTCTTGCTCAGGCTGTCTGGCGGGTACAGGTTCGGGTTGAACTCCGCTGCTAATTAGCTCATCATTCAACTTCCTTTGGGCGGCCATCTCAGACGCCATCTCTCCAAACTTGGTAAGCATCTCAGTCAACTGAATCCCCAAACTTGCAGCCTCGGGTTGAGCGGTAGTAGCAGACCTATCTGACTGTTCCGGTTGTGAACTCATGTTTACACGACTCCTCTGGGCTTGACTACGGGATCGTGTTATGATGGGGCTTCGACGAGAAGCTATATTTAAATATTACCTGAGAATTTTTGAAAGATTGCCTTTAGATTTAACCCTCGCTTAGTTATTCCAATAAAAACAAAGAAAAAGAAAAGAAAAAACAAGAGTTAGTAGATATTCAGAAAATTCGGATGCATGTCTTATGGGGGAACCCTTTTGTGCCAAGGGTAGGCCTAGCATGAAAATGCAGTCCTCCAGAGCAGGCACTATACAATACCTGATGGATCCGATCGACTGATCGTGTGAGGAATGATTTGAAAAATTTGGCCACTTGGAGTGAGAAGAGACATTTGCCCTAAAACATGAGGACGAAGTCGGAACGGATTGCTTGCTTTGATCTACACATAAAATGATTTGTGAAAGGGATTGCCATGTCTCGATTAATTTATTCAATGAACCCTAAAGGGGAAAAAGCGAGTCAAATGGATAAAATTGGTGATTTATTCAAAATCGACCGATTTACCTAAAAATAGGTAAGCTGGATAACATTGACGATTTATTCAAAATTGATCGAATAGATAGACTTGGTCAACTGAATTGAATGAAATTGATGATCTCTTCAAAATCAACTTGATTTCGCCCTAAAAATGGGTAAATTGGCCAAAGAGATGAAATGGAGTTAATGATTTATTTTAAAAATCGGCCAAATCCCTAAAAGGGTAAATTGGTCAAATGAATTGATGACTTATTCAAAAATCGACCGGATGACCCTGAAAAGGGTAAATTGGTCAAATGAATTGATTTATTCAAAAATTGACCGGATGACCCTAAAAAGGGTAAATTGGTCAAATGAATTGGATGAAATGAATTTATTCAAAAATGATTAGATTGAACTAAAATTGAATGAATTGACAAAAATGGATTGGATAAAATGGATGATTTGTTCAAAAATCGATTGAGTTCTCTACCCATTGGGTAGTTTCAAGAAATCATTACAATGCCTTAGTCTATGAGCCTCCTAAAATCAAGATTTGGCCTCCATTGATTTATCGTCTCAATAGTGAAGAATTATTTGCGTTTCTTCAAATTAATGTCCTTTACGCAAGGGATTTTTACCAATTTTGATAAAGTGGCCAAAAGGTGATTATTAGACGCTCATATTCCAAAGATCGCTCTATGAAAATGATCGGATCCTACCTTACCTTGTGCACTACCCCTTTGGATGATACAAAAAATGTAAACGTGCAAGTCTCCTTGGATTAAGTATCCGAGACATATGGTGGCTTATTCCTAAACACGGGATCCCCTAAATGGCATTCCCTTCCTAGGGTGGATGCGTGATGCCAGTTTATTAAAAGCAGTAAGATATGCAATTTGAAATGAGACATGACCTAAGGAACCCTTTATCTGCCAGGGTAGGCCTAAAATGGTATGGCATTATTAATTTATGAACGAAATATACCACAATTTTTAAACATGCAATAGCCTATCTATAAGGGTATGTCCTAAAAGAAGGTCATGCCCGACCTCTTATTTCCTAACGTTTGTGAATGCAAAGGCAAGAGACAAGGAAAGTTAGTTCAACACATAATCACATAACACGTTGGACAATTAAATGATATAAAAAGTAGGAAAAGTAAATAAGGAAAAGGGTGGGATCCCTCCCCTCGTGAATGGTGTCCCTACTAGGGCAAGGCAGACTCTACCCTAGGTGAACTATATGGATGCATGCGGTTGGGGTTCACTAATGCATCTAGACTCGATAAGCTCAGGTCCCCAAGCCTTCAGACTCGTGGCCAAGGGTCATCAATCCCAAGGCCCTTTGTCGGTGGCTCGAGCGATTCCCCAAACACCGCTACGCACACGTCGTGTTACGGCTGCATGTTTGAGTGAATCTATAAAAAACCCTCAACCTTCGACTAAAAACTAAAGGCTATCAACCCAAAGTTTAAAGCGGAAGATTGAGTGACCCATTGGATCGTGCTACGCACACGTCGTGTCACGATCACACGTCCAAGTGGGTCTCCTAATCCTAATAGGGTGGAGTGGCGTGACAAGCCACTAAAAAGAAAATAAAGAGGGATGAATAATAAAGCGTATGCGCGTATGATAGTATACGTTTTGGAGGGGAGGGATCGAGAACCAACGCGTGGCTCTAAGGGTGACACACACCCCCCCCAAAATGCAAATGCAAAGCGCGAGATAAAGCAAGTACAATCATACATCCAATCATCCAATCATACATACGTGAGTGAGGGAGTAGTTTGATATGCGCGTACGTGGCAAAAAGTCCTAGAAAGGGAAAATGCAATCCTAATATCCAAATGCTATACATAAAAAGGGTAGAAAAAAGGAAAAGAATGGCTAAATCAAATGCTTGGACCCACTTAGGAAGTCCCCAGTGGAGTCGCCAACTGTCGCGCCCCACTTTTTGGAAAAAATAAAATAATTGTTTTTTTGTGAATTTATTGATTTGGGAAAAATGAATTTTGTTGATAAAAACAAAAATGGGTCTAAATGGGACTTTTGAAAATGCGACGATTTGACCCAAGAAAAATAGTCCAAAAAGGGTTTTTATATGAAAAATGGAGTCGCCACTTGGTATAGAGTTAGGGTGTACCAAGTCACCCAAAAAATGAAATTTTTAAAGAAAAAAAAGTAAGAAAACCCTTTTTAAACGACTCCTAGTCCACGTAAAACAAAGAAAAAGGTTCGGGAGTCACATTTGACGAAGGGGAAGGCAAGGATAAAAATCCAAGGCACCCCTTCGACCTAACCAAGGCTAGTTGCGTGATTTAACCCTTATTTTCCTATATTTTCTACCCAAAGTATGTATTGCAAATTGGATATGACTAATGGATGAGAAATGCAATCTTAAGTCTAGAAATGTCTCTGATGAGGCTTTTGATCCCATTCACATGAATTGTGAAGGTCAATAAGGAAAGACCTCATAGAAAATCATGAACGATGCAAATGAGGACTCAAATGAGAGTGTAAGCGTGCAAAGTGTAGAAAAAAGGTGCATGTGTGCAATTTGAAAGTATTTGTGTGTAAATGAATAAAAATATGAATGCTCGTGTGCAAGTGAATGAAAATAGTAAATATATAAGTAAAATAGGTGCAATGTGTGAAGTGAAAGGTAAAGAAAGTGAATGAGTGTGGATTTAAAATATATAATTAGTGAGGAAAATAGTGAGAAAATGATATGAAAATGCATGAACTTAGAGGAATGCATCAGGTCGGGTACGGGAATGACCTCTAGTTTTTGTGATTTTAATTTTCCCTTTTGATTAGAAGGAAAAACTAGCGTGCTAAGGCTATTTTGAAGCCACACTCGCTCGTTTCCCTTACCCAAGGGGGTTTCTCAGGCAAATGGACCCTATAACTAGCATGAGATGCAAATATCCTAAAATGGAGGGAAAAGGGGTTCGAGGGGCATGCAAAATGATAAAACTAGAGAAGGTTGCATGATATGTGGTGAACAAGCAAATGATGCACTAATGAAAAGAAAGGAAAAAGCCTATTGGGTCTAGCGTTGGACTAGCCCATTCTATGAATTCCGACTAGCGTTGGACTAGCGGAAACGATAAAAGAAGCCACAACTAGCGTTGGACTAGTGTGGTGACGTACATTCATTCATTCCATTCATATATACTACAAAAAGCGAGTAGACATGCGATTCACGTATAAGCACGTAGCACATAACACTTAACATGCTTGACTAAATGCAAAATCCTAATAAAGCGTTCAACATATAACACATAGGCATGCAACCATTACATTTGCTAATTAAAACAAAAGGGAAAGGGAAAATGGACCAAATTACTTGCTATGCCCTATCTATTACAAGCCAAGAGGTGTACACATACCCCATAAATGAAAATAAAAGAAAGATTAAAAATGAAATAAAAGTAAATAAATGAAAGGCATTAATAAACATTCAAGAAAACCAAGTAGGCATGCAATTTTCATTTAGCAAGTTGGATCACATAGGGAGATACACAAAAAAGATAAAAGAAAGTATACCGTCCCCTTTTGTGGTGCTAATAAGTTGGAAAAGGTTCCAAATTGGAGCTACAACCACTAAACAAAGGATCAATGCACCAATTTAATAGTAAATCAAACAACACAAATTTTTCAAAAACAAAAATTAAAGAACCACTGATAACTATGAAATTGAACCATTAGATCCCTTTAGATAATCAAACAAGTCCATATTCATCAAATGAAATTCCAAGTTAAAAGGGAAAGGAAACTCGAAGGACCCAATTGATTAATCTTTTCAATTGCTTAGGCCATGGTAGAATAAGAAGGGACTTGAGGGGTTAAAGAGCTATTATAAGAACTCTTTTCATGCAAAAACATGCAACCTACGGAGGAAACTTGTTTCTTTGGTATATAGAAATCCTCCAAAACACACACTAAACCCCTCGGAATACAGATTTTCCATCAACAAGGGTGTCAAAAGAAAAAATGAAGAACCTTAACACCTCCTTAGGACCTTTTGAGAAGAAAATAGATGAAATAACATCAATAAAAGTAGACTGCAATAGGTCCCTATTAAAATCAAGTTTGACCAATTCGCTACTGTGAGTCAAGTATCTTTCTCCACTACACTCAAAGGAAGCAGGTAATAACAGCAAAAACAAGAGACAAGGTGCAGCAAACATTTTTCCGGCAATTTACAAAATCCAGCTTTCAAACACAATCAAATCCAAACACGAGGCTTTAAACTAGGCGGCAAGCCATCATCCAAACAAATAGAAAGAAAAACTGAGCAAAATCCAGTGCAAACTTCTAAACATCATTTCCAAAGAAAATTTCCAAAAACAAGCTGCAATTCCAGCTTTACTCCCTCGGCACAACAGAAATTTTTTCAGCACTTAGTTGGTCATAATCCAGTTTTTTTTCGGCCAAAGCCTTGTATTTGGCACTCAAATCCAGCATGCAACTCCTTAACTAATTAATTAACGTTTCTAGTTCAAAAATCAGATTCGGACAACAGCCACATTCATCCGAAAAAACCAGAACTTCTGTTTGCTACCTTCGGATGAGCTTGCATCCGGCCAGATTGTTTTTCATTCTTATTTTTCTAGCATAACCGAACCAAGGGGCTGCATGCAGAGCTTAATTACCTTGTTCTTAATTAGTTAAACGCATGTATCAGCTCAAACTACTACAAAGAGACAGAATTAAATCTGCATTTTCCAAATCACTCCCACGGCAAATTCCAATTTCTTCCTAATCAGATTTTCTCATGCTTTGGTTTCATCATCCGAGACACAAACACTTCATGCATGACCATAATTCACTGCATCTACCACTAGTGAGCTAATCTAAAACCAGAATCTACCTCAGCTGGAAGCTTAGTTCGCGCGTCAAGATGCTGCGATTTGTTCTTCCCCCTCGGCTCGCTGATGGGCTTGGGATTTGGTTGATTTGCTTGGCTGTTGCAGGCGGTGGAGTTGATGAAGAAAGTGATGGCTCTCGGTCCCCTTCACCAGCTCGCAGGTGAGACGAAGAAAACAACAAGTCTCTCTCTCTTTCCCTCAAGCTTACGGACAGGGACAGAAACGGAAGGCTCGGTTCTCTCTTTCTTTTTGCTCTCGGTTCGTGGTCGAGGAGAAAATGGTAGTAGGGTGTTGTGATGGAGGGGAGCTAGTGTAATGAAAATGAATATTGTGGAGATGAGCCGGTAGTTTATAAGATGTGGTGCTGCAGTGGAGAAATGGATCCAGCGAGGATGAAGTGTTGAGATTGAAGCTTGCACGGTTATCTCCTCTCTCACGCACTCTCGGACAGAACAGGGAAGTTGCAGCTCACCACTCGCATGGCTCTCTCTCTGGTTCCCCTTGTCGATGATACCAAGGCAGGGAAATGTTGTTGTGAGCTGAGGTAGTGGAATGGAAAATGAGTGGCCCCAGTTAAGAGCTCAGCTCACACGATGGTTTGCTGCAACATTTTCCTCTCGGCTGGCTATGGAAGTAAAGTATGGCTGGCTGAGTTTGGTTTGCGTAGGCTAGCTGTGAAGTTGGTGGGTGTGGTTGAGCTCAGCTGGTGGAGGTCTTGGAAGTGCAGAGTGGTGTCCGATTCTCTCCCCTCAGCTCACGGGCAGAACAGAAACGAAGAGCTCGCAGTTACCTTTCCTTCCTCTCGGCTGTCCGTGCAGCTCTCTCTCCTTCCCCTCGGTCGATGATTACAAGGTGGGTCAATGGGGTTGTGGTTTTGGGGAATGATGGTGTAGAGAGTAAATGGAAATGGTGTGCGGTATTGAGGAGGTTGGAGTCGCGGTTTTTTTCTGAAGAATGGTGAAGTGGAGAATGTTTTTATTTTTTTTAATTAATTAATTAAACAACAAAAATGATAATAATAAAACAATAATAATTAATGATGAAAACAACTTAATTAACATTAGATAAAAATAAACTAAAAACAACAAAAAATGCAAATTTCCATTTTTTCATTTTCATTTTTCACTTTTCTTTTGTTTTCGAAATAACCTAACTAAAAAATAAATAAAGTCAAAAGATTGAATTTAAAAAGAAATAAACCTATTTTGTGAACAATTCTCCTTTTTTTCTCTTTTTCCATGATTTTTCTACGTTAAAACTTAAAAATTAAAATAGAAACTAGAAACTAAAAAAACAAAAGCAACCACGACAAAATGAGAATAAAAAATAAAAGAAATTACACCAAAAATTTGGTGTCTACAAGCGAAATTAAAACATTTACCAACTGTAATGTCAATCAAATTCAACCATTGGTCTTGGCAATCTATTACCTCACTTCAGTGACCATAGAAGCTGTAATCGCCCTTTTACTATATTTACCACGGCCATGCGTGAATTTCAACGACTTGTACAATCTCCTGAGCCGAGCAGTACAGTACCTCCTAAAAAATTTGGAAAAACTGGTCAATTTCACATTCCCTCAATAGTACAACTCTATCACACCACATTTTTCACAAATTTAACCCTGCCACCTCTAATGATCAATGTCATAAATTCCCTCATAAACCTAAATAGAGCACACTTACGCTTATATACTGGTAAAAACAATATCAAACGGCATTTCTTACAAAAATTAAACCTACTTCCCGGAATTTCATCGTACCAAATTACTGATAAACATATACGTAAAGCGTAGGTTATACCGGTAACGATTGTAATCAAACAGCAATCCATGCTGCATCTGAGCGGATTTCAAGAGCTGCAAAACTGTAAATTCACCAAAAAAAAAAACTAAATTATCACCTCAAAATTAGCTGTCTAGAGCTTTATGGGAGAGTAAATTACCATTGATAGAGAACCTAGGGCTATTAATCTGATCAACGGATTCCGAATTCTGGTTGTCCACATCCATAGCGGAGGAGTTGTTCTCTTTGGCCATATCGTTAATGTGAAATCTCCGTCAGATCTTAAATTTGGCGTCGTCTTTATCGGAATTAGCCCGACAGCTTGAATGTAGGTGGCTTGAAAGATTCTGAAGATGTCCAAAATGCCCCTGGCTTGTAGCACACTGCCGGCGGCGAGGTTTTCTGGTTTAGTCGCTGAGTGAACGTAAATGAAGCCTGTTTGGTCTCGACATAAAAATCCTAGTCTCCTCTGCGTTGTCTACTGTTTAATGGATTATGACAAGTACTGGAGTCTAATGTGTAATTCAAATTGTTTATGGGTACGTGGACAACAGACTTAAAGCCTAGGGGTCATTGTTAAATTTATCATAGCTTACTAATTTCGTCCATCATTTATATGAATTTAGTATCCACAACTAGTTTCTTCATTTTATTTAGGGAAAATCGTCCAAAACGTCCCTTACATTTTGTAAAATAACTTTTTTCGTCCCTCACTTTTAAAATTGTAATTTTATATCCCTTACATATTCACATCGGACAAATTTAGTCCCTAACTAGGTTTTCGATCATTTTTTGGCCGGAATCCATCATGTGCAAGGCACATGATCATTTTTTAAGGGTAAATTTGTCAAATTATATTTTACATAATCTCATCTATAGTCCTCCACATTTTATAAAATAAATTTTTTCGTCCCTCATATTTTATAAAATGATTTTTTTCATCCCTCACATTACACAAAATGAATTTCTCCATCCCTCACATTTCAAAAAATGAATTTTTCATTTCTCACTAATTATGTGTGTGAATACATTTTTTTAAACACACACACACACATATATATATATATATCTATTTGATTTTGCTTAATAATAATAGTATAAACACATGTATGTAATTGGGCCCAACTTGTGGGCTATCTTCTCTTTTTGTATGATTATAACTAATATTTACCAATAGAACCTTAATTTGCATATTCTTATTGTATTTTGACCGAAAATAGCTTTATTTGTATACAGGATACAGCAGCTGTGCAAAATGATGAATTAATCAGCACACCTCTGCTTCCAAAGATGTCCTAGAATCTCCCTTAATGGAACACAAGTCTTGAAACAAAGTAGCCCATTTGACTGCTTTTCGCAGCCTACCAATCAGACAGCCACGCTGACGTGCATTTGGACCATCTGGCAGCGTTTTCTTTTCCATAGCATGGCTCCAAGCTCTTTCTGCTGTATAAAGAACCACATGAAGATACCTACAGTGTCCCCAACCACCACGCAGAATCAGGATAGATTAACGACCATTAAGAAATTATTAATGAGAGACAAAACAGCATATTTGTTCTTCAAATAGCAAAAGCGAAATTAAAACATTTACCAACTGTAATGTCAATCAAATTCAACCATTGGTCTTGGCAATCTATTACCTCACTTCAGTGACCATAGAAGCTGTAATCGCCCTTTTACTATATTTACCACGGCCATGCGTGAATTTCAACGACTTGTACAATCTCCTGAGCCGAGCAGTACAGTACCTCCTAAAAAATTTGCAAAAACTGGTCAATTTCACATTCCCTCAATAGTACAACTCTATCACACCACATTTTTCACAAATTTAACCTTGCCACCTCTAATGATCAATGTCATAAATTCCCTCATAAACCTATATAGAGCACACTTACGCTTATATACTGGTAAAAACAATATCAAACGGCATTTCTTACAAAAATTAAACCTACTTCCCGGAACTTCATCGTACCAAATTACTCATAAACATATACCATAAGTGTACAAGCGTAGGTTATACCGGTAACGAGCGTAATCGCCAAACCGCAATCCATGCTGCATCTGAGCGGATTTCAAGAGCTGCAAAACTGTAAATTCACCAAAAAAAAAAACTAAATTATCACCTCAAAATTAGCTGTCTAGAGCTTTATGGGAGAGTAAATTACCATTGATAGAGAACCTAGGGCTATTAATCTGATCAACGGATTCCGAATTCTGGTTGTCCACATCCATAGCGGAGGAGTTGTTCTCTTTGGCCATATCGTTAATGTGAAATCTCCGTCAGATCTTAAATTTGGCGTCGTCTTTATCGGAATTAGCCCGACAGCTTGAATGTAGGTGGCTTGAAAGATTCTGAAGATGTCCAAAATGCCCCTGGCTTGTGGCACACTGCCGGCGGCGGGGTTTTCTGGTTTAGTCGCTGAGTGAACGTAAATGAAGCCTGTTTGGTCTCGACATAAAAATCCTAGTCTCCTCTGCGTTGTCTACTGTTTAATGGATTATGACAAGTACTGGAGTCTAATGTGTAATTCAAATTGTTTATGGGTACGTGGACAACAGACTTAAAGCCTAGGGGTCATTGTTAAATTTATCATAGCTTACTAATTTCGTCCATCATTTATATGAATTTAGTATCCACAACTAGTTTCTTCATTTTATTTAGGGAAAATCGTCCAAAACGTCCCTTACATTTTGTAAAATAACTTTTTTCGTCCCTCACTTTTAAAATTGTAATTTTATATCCCTTACATATTCACATCGGACAAATTTAGTCCCTAACTAGGTTTTCGATCATTTTTTGGCCGGAATCCATCATGTGCAAGGCACATGATCATTTTTTAAGGGTAAATTTGTCAAATTATATTTTACATAATCTCATCTATAGTCCTCCACATTTTATAAAATAAATTTTTTCGTCCCTCATATTTTATAAAATGATTTTTTTCATCCCTCACATTACACAAAATGAATTTCTCCATCCCTCACATTTCAAAAAATGAATTTTTCATTTCTCACTAATTATGTGTGTGAATACATTTTTTTAAACACACACACACACATATATATATATCTATTTGATTTTGCTTAATAATAATAGTATAAACACATGTATGTAATTGGGCCCAACTTGTGGGCTATCTTCTCTTTTTGTATGATTATAACTAATATTTACCAATAGAACCTTAATTTGCATATTCTTATTGTATTTTGACCGAAAATAGCTTTATTTGTATACAGGGTACAGCAGCAGTGCAAAATGATGAATTAATCAGCACACCTCTGCTTCCAAAGATGTCCTAGAATCTCCCTTAATGGAACACAAGTCTTGAAACAAAGTAGCCCATTTGACTGCTTTTCGCAGCCTACCAATCAGATAGCCACGCTGACGTGCATTTGGACCATCTGGCAGCGTTTTCTTTTCCATAGCATGGCTCCAAGCTCTTTCTGCTGTATAAAGAACCACATGAAGATACCTACAGTGTCCCCAACCACCACGCAGAATCAGGATAGATTAACGACCATTAAGAAATTATTAATGAGAGACAAAACAGCATATTTGTTCTTCAAATAGCAAAAGCGAAATTAAAACATTTACCAACTGTAATGTCAATCAAATTCAACCATTGGTCTTGGCAATCTATTACCTCACTTCAGTGACCATAGAAGCTGTAATCGCCCTTTTACTATATTTACCACGGCCATGCGTGAATTTCAACGACTTGTACAATCTCCTGAGCCGAGCAGTACAGTACCTCCTAAAAAATTTGCAAAAACTGGTCAATTTCACATTCCCTCAATAGTACAACTCTATCACACCACATTTTTCACAAATTTAACCCTGCCACCTCTAATGATCAATGTCATAAATTCCCTCATAAACCTATATAGAGCACACTTACGCTTATATACTGGTAAAAACAATATCAAACGGCATTTCTTACAAAAATTAAACCTACTTCCCGGAACTTCATCGTACCAAATTACTCATAAACATATACCATAAGTGTACAAGCGTAGGTTATACCGGTAACGAGCGTAATCGCCAAACCGCAATCCATGCTGCATCTGAGCGGATTTCAAGAGCTGCAAAACTGTAAATTCACCAAAAAAAAAAACTAAATTATCACCTCAAAATTAGCTGTCTAGAGCTTTATGGGAGAGTAAATTACCATTGATAGAGAACCTAGGGCTATTAATCTGATCAACGGATTCCGAATTCTGGTTGTCCACATCCATAGCGGAGGAGTTGTTCTCTTTGGCCATATCGTTAATGTGAAATCTCCGTCAGATCTTAAATTTGGCGTCGTCTTTATCGGAATTAGCCCGACAGCTTGAATGTAGGTGGCTTGAAAGATTCTGAAGATGTCCAAAATGCCCCTGGCTTGTGGCACACTGCCGGCGGCGGGGTTTTCTGGTTTAGTCGCTGAGTGAACGTAAATGAAATCTCGACATAAAAATCCTAGTCTCCTCTGCGTTGTCTACTGTTTAATGGATTATGACAAGTACTGGAGTCTAATGTGTAATTCTTGTTTATGGGTACGTGGACAACAGACTTAAAGCCTAGGACTTACTAATTTCGTCCAGAATGTATCCACAACTAGGTCGGTCCCTTGTAAAGACTTCTTACAGGAAAATTTAGTCCAACTAATCCCCCGGCTCATGTGGCCGAGCAGTACAGTGCAGGTCGGCGATCAATGTCGAGGGTAGGCAGGAACTTCATCGTACCAAATTACTCATAAACATATACCATAAGTGTACAAGCGTAGGTTATACCGGTAACGAGCGTAATCGCCAAACCGCAATCCATGCTGCATCTGAGCGGATTTCAAGAGCTGCAAAACTGTAAATTCACCAAAAAAAAAAACTAAATTATCACCTCAAAATTAGCTGTCTAGAGCTTTATGGGAGAGTAAATTACCATTGATAGAGAACCTAGGGCTATTAATCTGATCAACGGATTCCGAATTCTGGTTGTCCACATCCATAGCGGAGGAGTTGTTCTCTTTGGCCATATCGTTAATGTGAAATCTCCGTCAGATCTTAAATTTGGCGTCGTCTTTATCGGAATTAGCCCGACAGCTTGAATGTAGGTGGCTTGAAAGATTCTGAAGATGTCCAAAATGCCCCTGGCTTGTGGCACACTGCCGGCGGCGGGGTTTTCTGGTTTAGTCGCTGAGTGAACGTAAATGAAGCCTGTTTGGTCTCGACATAAAAATCCTAGTCTCCTCTGCGTTGTCTACTGTTTAATGGATTATGACAAGTACTGGAGTCTAATGTGTAATTCAAATTGTTTATGGGTACGTGGACAACAGACTTAAAGCCTAGGGGTCATTGTTAAATTTATCATAGCTTACTAATTTCGTCCATCATTTATATGAATTTAGTATCCACAACTAGTTTCTTCATTTTATTTAGGGAAAATCGTCCAAAACGTCCCTTACATTTTGTAAAATAACTTTTTTCGTCCCTCACTTTTAAAAGTGTAATTTTATATCCCTTACATATTCACATCGGACAAATTTAGTCCCTAACTAGGTTTTCGATCATTTTTTGGCCGGAATCCATCATGTGCAAGGCACATGATCATTTTTTAAGGGTAAATTTGTCAAATTATATTTTACATAATCTCATCTATAGTCCTCCACATTTTATAAAATAAATTTTTTCGTCCCTCATATTTTATAAAATGATTTTTTTCATCCCTCACATTACACAAAATGAATTTCTCCATCCCTCACATTTCAAAAAATGAATTTTTCATTTCTCACTAATTATGTGTGTGAATACATTTTTTTAAACACACACACACACATATATATATATCTATTTGATTTTGCTTAATAATAATAGTATAAACACATGTATGTAATTGGGCCCAACTTGTGGGCTATCTTCTCTTTTTGTATGATTATAACTAATATTTACCAATAGAACCTTAATTTGCATATTCTTATTGTATTTTGACCGAAAATAGCTTTATTTGTATACAGGGCACAGCAGCAGTGCAAAATGATGAATTAATCAGCACACCTCTGCTTCCAAAGATGTCCTAGAATCTCCCTTAATGGAACACAAGTCTTGAAACAAAGTAGCCCATTTGACTGCTTTTCGCAGCCTACCAATCAGATAGCCACGCTGACGTGCATTTGGACCATCTGGCAGCGTTTTCTTTTCCATAGCATGGCTCCAAGCTCTTTCTGCTGTATAAAGAACCACATGAAGATACCTACAGTGTCCCCAACCACCACGCAGAATCAGGATAGATTAACGACCATTAAGAAATTATTAATGAGAGACAAAACAGCATATTTGTTCTTCAAATAGCAAAAGCGAAATTAAAACATTTACCAACTGTAATGTCAATCAAATTCAACCATTGGTCTTGGCAATCTATTACCTCACTTCAGTGACCATAGAAGCTGTAATCGCCCTTTTACTATATTTACCACGGCCATGCGTGAATTTCAACGACTTGTACAATCTCCTGAGCCGAGCAGTACAGTACCTCCTAAAAAATTTGCAAAAACTGGTCAATTTCACATTCCCTCAATAGTACAACTCTATCACACCACATTTTTCACAAATTTAACCCTGCCACCTCTAATGATCAATGTCATAAATTCCCTCATAAACCTATATAGAGCACACTTACGCTTATATACTGGTAAAAACAATATCAAACGGCATTTCTTACAAAAATTAAACCTACTTCCCGGAACTTCATCGTACCAAATTACTCATAAACATATACCATAAGTGTACAAGCGTAGGTTATACCGGTAACGAGCGTAATCGCCAAACCGCAATCCATGCTGCATCTGAGCGGATTTCAAGAGCTGCAAAACTGTAAATTCACCAAAAAAAAAAAAACTAAATTATCACCTCAAAATTAGCTGTCTAGAGCTTTATGGGAGAGTAAATTACCATTGATAGAGAACCTAGGGCTATTAATCTGATCAACGGATTCCGAATTCTGGTTGTCCACATCCATAGCGGAGGAGTTGTTCTCTTTGGCCATATCGTTAATGTGAAATCTCCGTCAGATCTTAAATTTGGCGTCGTCTTTATCGGAATTAGCCCGACAGCTTGAATGTAGGTGGCTTGAAAGATTCTGAAGATGTCCAAAATGCCCCTGGCTTGTGGCACACTGCCGGCGGCGGGGTTTTCTGGTTTAGTCGCTGAGTGAACGTAAATGAAGCCTGTTTGGTCTCGACATAAAAATCCTAGTCTCCTCTGCGTTGTCTACTGTTTAATGGATTATGACAAGTACTGGAGTCTAATGTGTAATTCAAATTGTTTATGGGTACGTGGACAACAGACTTAAAGCCTAGGGGTCATTGTTAAATTTATCATAGCTTACTAATTTCGTCCATCATTTATATGAATTTAGTATCCACAACTAGTTTCTTCATTTTATTTAGGGAAAATCGTCCAAAACGTCCCTTACATTTTGTAAAATAACTTTTTTCGTCCCTCACTTTTAAAATTGTAATTTTATATCCCTTACATATTCACATCGGACAAATTTAGTCCCTAACTAGGTTTTCGATCATTTTTTGGCCGGAATCCATCATGTGCAAGGCACATGATCATTTTTTAAGGGTAAATTTGTCAAATTATATTTTACATAATCTCATCTATAGTCCTCCACATTTTATAAAATAAATTTTTTCGTCCCTCATATTTTATAAAATGATTTTTTTCATCCCTCACATTACACAAAATGAATTTCTCCATCCCTCACATTTCAAAAAATGAATTTTTCATTTCTCACTAATTATGTGTGTGAATACATTTTTTTAAACACACACACACACATATATATATATCTATTTGATTTTGCTTAATAATAATAGTATAAACACATGTATGTAATTGGGCCCAACTTGTGGGCTATCTTCTCTTTTTGTATGATTATAACTAATATTTACCAATAGAACCTTAATTTGCATATTCTTATTGTATTTTGACCGAAAATAGCTTTATTTGTATACAGGGCACAGCAGCTGTGCAAAATGATGAATTAATCAGCACACCTCTGCTTCCAAAGATGTCCTAGAATCTCCCTTAATGGAACACAAGTCTTGAAACAAAGTAGCCCATTTGACTGCTTTTCGCAGCCTACCAATCAGATAGCCACGCTGACGTGCATTTGGACCATCTGGCAGCGTTTTCTTTTCCATAGCATGGCTCCAAGCTCTTTCTGCTGTATAAAGAACCACATGAAGATACCTACAGTGTCCCCAACCACCACGCAGAATCAGGATAGATTAACGACCATTAAGAAATTATTAATGAGAGACAAAACAGCATATTTGTTCTTCAAATAGCAAAAGCGAAATTAAAACATTTACCAACTGTAATGTCAATCAAATTCAACCATTGGTCTTGGCAATCTATTACCTCACTTCAGTGACCATAGAAGCTGTAATCGCCCTTTTACTATATTTACCACGGCCATGCGTGAATTTCAACGACTTGTACAATCTCCTGAGCCGAGCAGTACAGTACCTCCTAAAAAATTTGCAAAAACTGGTCAATTTCACATTCCCTCAATAGTACAACTCTATCACACCACATTTTTCACAAATTTAACCCTGCCACCTCTAATGATCAATGTCATAAATTCCCTCATAAACCTATATAGAGCACACTTACGCTTATATACTGGTAAAAACAATATCAAACGGCATTTCTTACAAAAATTAAACCTACTTCCCGGAACTTCATCGTACCAAATTACTCATAAACATATACCATAAGTGTACAAGCGTAGGTTATACCGGTAACGAGCGTAATCGCCAAACCGCAATCCATGCTGCATCTGAGCGGATTTCAAGAGCTGCAAAACTGTAAATTCACCAAAAAAAAAAACTAAATTATCACCTCAAAATTAGCTGTCTAGAGCTTTATGGGAGAGTAAATTACCATTGATAGAGAACCTAGGGCTATTAATCTGATCAACGGATTCCGAATTCTGGTTGTCCACATCCATAGCGGAGGAGTTGTTCTCTTTGGCCATATCGTTAATGTGAAATCTCCGTCAGATCTTAAATTTGGCGTCGTCTTTATCGGAATTAGCCCGACAGCTTGAATGTAGGTGGCTTGAAAGATTCTGAAGATGTCCAAAATGCCCCTGGCTTGTGGCACACTGCCGGCGGCGGGGTTTTCTGGTTTAGTCGCTGAGTGAACGTAAATGAAGCCTGTTTGGTCTCGACATAAAAATCCTAGTCTCCTCTGCGTTGTCTACTGTTTAATGGATTATGACAAGTACTGGAGTCTAATGTGTAATTCAAATTGTTTATGGGTACGTGGACAACAGACTTAAAGCCTAGGGGTCATTGTTAAATTTATCATAGCTTACTAATTTCGTCCATCATTTATATGAATTTAGTATCCACAACTAGTTTCTTCATTTTATTTAGGGAAAATCGTCCAAAACGTCCCTTACATTTTGTAAAATAACTTTTTTCGTCCCTCACTTTTAAAAGTGTAATTTTATATCCCTTACATATTCACATCGGACAAATTTAGTCCCTAACTAGGTTTTCGATCATTTTTTGGCCGGAATCCATCATGTGCAAGGCACATGATCATTTTTTAAGGGTAAATTTGTCAAATTATATTTTACATAATCTCATCTATAGTCCTCCACATTTTATAAAATAAATTTTTTCGTCCCTCATATTTTATAAAATGATTTTTTTCATCCCTCACATTACACAAAATGAATTTCTCCATCCCTCACATTTCAAAATAATGAATTTTTCATTTCTCACTAATTATGTGTGTGAATACATTTTTTTAAACACACACACACACATATATATATATATCTATTTGATTTTGCTTAATAATAATAGTATAAACACATGTATGTAATTGGGCCCAACTTGTGGGCTATCTTCTCTTTTTGTATGATTATAACTAATATTTACCAATAGAACCTTAATTTGCATATTCTTATTGTATTTTGACCGAAAATAGCTTTATTTGTATACAGGGCACAGCAGCAGTGCAAAATGATGAATTAATCAGCACACCTCTGCTTCCAAAGATGTCCTAGAATCTCCCTTAATGGAACACAAGTCTTGAAACAAAGTAGCCCATTTGACTGCTTTTCGCAGCCTACCAATCAGATAGCCACGCTGACGTGCATTTGGACCATCTGGCAGCGTTTTCTTTTCCATAGCATGGCTCCAAGCTCTTTCTGCTGTATAAAGAACCACATGAAGATACCTACAGTGTCCCCAACCACCACGCAGAATCAGGATAGATTAACGACCATTAAGAAATTATTAATGAGAGACAAAACAGCATATTTGTTCTTCAAATAGCAAAAGCGAAATTAAAACATTTACCAACTGTAATGTCAATCAAATTCAACCATTGGTCTTGGCAATCTATTACCTCACTTCAGTGACCATAGAAGCTGTAATCGCCCTTTTACTATATTTACCACGGCCATGCGTGAATTTCAACGACTTGTACAATCTCCTGAGCCGAGCAGTACAGTACCTCCTAAAAAATTTGCAAAAACTGGTCAATTTCACATTCCCTCAATAGTACAACTCTATCACACCACATTTTTCACAAATTTAACCCTGCCACCTCTAATGATCAATGTCATAAATTCCCTCATAAACCTATATAGAGCACACTTACGCTTATATACTGGTAAAAACAATATCAAACGGCATTTCTTACAAAAATTAAACCTACTTCCCGGAACTTCATCGTACCAAATTACTCATAAACATATACCATAAGTGTACAAGCGTAGGTTATACCGGTAACGAGCGTAATCGCCAAACCGCAATCCATGCTGCATCTGAGCGGATTTCAAGAGCTGCAAAACTGTAAATTCACCAAAAAAAAAAAAAACTAAATTATCACCTCAAAATTAGCTGTCTAGAGCTTTATGGGAGAGTAAATTACCATTGATAGAGAACCTAGGGCTATTAATCTGATCAACGGATTCCGAATTCTGGTTGTCCACATCCATAGCGGAGGAGTTGTTCTCTTTGGCCATATCGTTAATGTGAAATCTCCGTCAGATCTTAAATTTGGCGTCGTCTTTATCGGAATTAGCCCGACAGCTTGAATGTAGGTGGCTTGAAAGATTCTGAAGATGTCCAAAATGCCCCTGGCTTGTGGCACACTGCCGGCGGCGGGGTTTTCTGGTTTAGTCGCTGAGTGAACGTAAATGAAGCCTGTTTGGTCTCGACATAAAAATCCTAGTCTCCTCTGCGTTGTCTACTGTTTAATGGATTATGACAAGTACTGGAGTCTAATGTGTAATTCAAATTGTTTATGGGTACGTGGACAACAGACTTAAAGCCTAGGGGTCATTGTTAAATTTATCATAGCTTACTAATTTCGTCCATCATTTATATGAATTTAGTATCCACAACTAGTTTCTTCATTTTATTTAGGGAAAATCGTCCAAAACGTCCCTTACATTTTGTAAAATAACTTTTTTCGTCCCTCACTTTTAAAAGTGTAATTTTATATCCCTTACATATTCACATCGGACAAATTTAGTCCCTAACTAGATCATTTTTTGGCCGGAATCCATCATGTGCAAGGCACATGATCATTTTTTAAGGGTAAATTTGTCAAATTATATTTTACATAATCTCATCTATAGTCCTCCACATTTTATAAAATAAATTTTTTCGTCCCTCATATTTTATAAAATGATTTTTTTCATCCCTCACATTACACAAAATGAATTTCTCCATCCCTCACATTTCAAAAAATGAATTTTTCATTTCTCACTAATTATGTGTGTGAATACATTTTTTTAAACACACACACACACATATATATATATCTATTTGATTTTATTTAATAATAATAGTATAAACACATGTATGTAATTGGGCCCAACTTGTGGGCTATCTTCTCTTTTTGTATGATTATAACTAATATTTACCAATAGAACCTTAATTTGCATATTCTTATTGTATTTTGACCGAAAATAGCTTTATTTGTATACAGGGCACAGCAGCTGTGCAAAATGATGAATTAATCAGCACACCTCTGCTTCCAAAGATGTCCTAGAATCTCCCTTAATGGAACACAAGTCTTGAAACAAAGTAGCCCATTTGACTGCTTTTCGCAGCCTACCAATCAGATAGCCACGCTGACGTGCATTTGGACCATCTGGCAGCGTTTTCTTTTCCATAGCATGGCTCCAAGCTCTTTCTGCTGTATAAAGAACCACATGAAGATACCTACAGTGTCCCCAACCACCACGCAGAATCAGGATAGATTAACGACCATTAAGAAATTATTAATGAGAGACAAAACAGCATATTTGTTCTTCAAATAGCAAAAGCGAAATTAAAACATTTACCAACTGTAATGTCAATCAAATTCAACCATTGGTCTTGGCAATCTATTACCTCACTTCAGTGACCATAGAAGCTGTAATCGCCCTTTTACTATATTTACCACGGCCATGCGTGAATTTCAACGACTTGTACAATCTCCTGAGCCGAGCAGTACAGTACCTCCTAAAAAATTTGCAAAAACTGGTCAATTTCACATTCCCTCAATAGTACAACTCTATCACACCACATTTTTCACAAATTTAACCCTGCCACCTCTAATGATCAATGTCATAAATTCCCTCATAAACCTATATAGAGCACACTTACGCTTATATACTGGTAAAAACAATATCAAACGGCATTTCTTACAAAAATTAAACCTACTTCCCGGAACTTCATCGTACCAAATTACTCATAAACATATACCATAAGTGTACAAGCGTAGGTTATACCGGTAACGAGCGTAATCGCCAAACCGCAATCCATGCTGCATCTGAGCGGATTTCAAGAGCTGCAAAACTGTAAATTCACCAAAAAAAAAAAACTAAATTATCACCTCAAAATTAGCTGTCTAGAGCTTTATGGGAGAGTAAATTACCATTGATAGAGAACCTAGGGCTATTAATCTGATCAACGGATTCCGAATTCTGGTTGTCCACATCCATAGCGGAGGAGTTGTTCTCTTTGGCCATATCGTTAATGTGAAATCTCCGTCAGATCTTAAATTTGGCGTCGTCTTTATCGGAATTAGCCCGACAGCTTGAATGTAGGTGGCTTGAAAGATTCTGAAGATGTCCAAAATGCCCCTGGCTTGTGGCACACTGCCGGCGGCGGGGTTTTCTGGTTTAGTCGCTGAGTGAACGTAAATGAAGCCTGTTTGGTCTCGACATAAAAATCCTAGTCTCCTCTGCGTTGTCTACTGTTTAATGGATTATGACAAGTACTGGAGTCTAATGTGTAATTCAAATTGTTTATGGGTACGTGGACAACAGACTTAAAGCCTAGGGGTCATTGTTAAATTTATCATAGCTTACTAATTTCGTCCATCATTTATATGAATTTAGTATCCACAACTAGTTTCTTCATTTTATTTAGGGAAAATCGTCCAAAACGTCCCTTACATTTTGTAAAATAACTTTTTTCGTCCCTCACTTTTAAAAGTGTAATTTTATATCCCTTACATATTCACATCGGACAAATTTAGTCCCTAACTAGGTTTTCGATCATTTTTTGGCCGGAATCCATCATGTGCAAGGCACATGATCATTTTTTAAGGGTAAATTTGTCAAATTATATTTTACATAATCTCATCTATAGTCCTCCACATTTTATAAAATAAATTTTTTCGTCCCTCATATTTTATAAAATGATTTTTTTCATCCCTCACATTACACAAAATGAATTTCTCCATCCCTCACATTTCAAAAAATGAATTTTTCATTTCTCACTAATTATGTGTGTGAATACATTTTTTTAAACACACACACACACATATATATATATATCTATTTGATTTTATTTAATAATAATAGTATAAACACATGTATGTAATTGGGCCCAACTTGTGGGCTATCTTCTCTTTTTGTATGATTATAACTAATATTTACCAATAGAACCTTAATTTGCATATTCTTATTGTATTTTGACCGAAAATAGCTTTATTTGTATACAGGGCACAGCAGCTGTGCAAAATGATGAATTAATCAGCACACCTCTGCTTCCAAAGATGTCCTAGAATCTCCCTTAATGGAACACAAGTCTTGAAACAAAGTAGCCCATTTGACTGCTTTTCGCAGCCTACCAATCAGATAGCCACGCTGACGTGCATTTGGACCATCTGGCAGCGTTTTCTTTTCCATAGCATGGCTCCAAGCTCTTTCTGCTGTATAAAGAACCACATGAAGATACCTACAGTGTCCCCAACCACCACGCAGAATCAGGATAGATTAACGACCATTAAGAAATTATTAATGAGAGACAAAACAGCATATTTGTTCTTCAAATAGCAAAAGCGAAATTAAAACATTTACCAACTGTAATGTCAATCAAATTCAACCATTGGTCTTGGCAATCTATTACCTCACTTCAGTGACCATAGAAGCTGTAATCGCCCTTTTACTATATTTACCACGGCCATGCGTGAATTTCAACGACTTGTACAATCTCCTGAGCCGAGCAGTACAATACCTCCTAAAAAATTTGCAAAAACTGGTCAATTTCACATTCCCTCAATAGTACAACTCTATCACACCACATTTTTCACAAATTTAACCTTGCCACCTCTAATGATCAATGTCATAAATTCCCTCATAAACCTATATAGAGCACACTTACGCTTATATACTGGTAAAAACAATATCAAACGGCATTTCTTACAAAAATTAAACCTACTTCCCGGAACTTCATCGTACCAAATTACTCATAAACATATACCATAAGTGTACAAGCGTAGGTTATACCGGTAACGAGCGTAATCGCCAAACCGCAATCCATGCTGCATCTGAGCGGATTTCAAGAGCTGCAAAACTGTAAATTCACCAAAAAAAAAAAAACTAAATTATCACCTCAAAATTAGCTGTCTAGAGCTTTATGGGAGAGTAAATTACCATTGATAGAGAACCTAGGGCTATTAATCTGATCAACGGATTCCGAATTCTAGTTGTCCACATCCATAGCGGAGGAGTTGTTCTCTTTGGCCATATCGTTAATGTGAAATCTCCGTCAGATCTTAAATTTGGCGTCGTCTTTATCGGAATTAGCCCGACAGCTTGAATGTAGGTGGCTTGAAAGATTCTGAAGATGTCCAAAATGCCCCTGGCTTGTGGCACACTGCCGGCGGCGGGGTTTTCTGGTTTAGTCGCTGAGTGAACGTAAATGAAGCCTGTTTGGTCTCGACATAAAAATCCTAGTCTCCTCTGCGTTGTCTACTGTTTAATGGATTATGACAAGTACTGGAGTCTAATGTGTAATTCAAATTGTTTATGGGTACGTGGACAACAGACTTAAAGCCTAGGGGTCATTGTTAAATTTATCATAGCTTACTAATTTCGTCCATCATTTATATGAATTTAGTATCCACAACTAGTTTCTTCATTTTATTTAGGGAAAATCGTCCAAAACGTCCCTTACATTTTGTAAAATAACTTTTTTCGTCCCTCACTTTTTAAATTGTAATTTTATATCCCTTACATATTCACATCGGACAAATTTAGTCCCTAACTAGGTTTTCGATCATTTTTTGGCCGGAATCCATCATGTGCAAGGCACATGATCATTTTTTAAGGGTAAATTTGTCAAATTATATTTTACATAATCTCATCTATAGTCCTCCACATTTTATAAAATAAATTTTTTCGTCCCTCATATTTTATAAAATAATTTTTTTCATCCCTCACATTACACAAAATGAATTTCTCCATCCCTCACATTTCAAAATATGAATTTTTCATTTCTCACTAATTATGTGTGTGAATACATTTTTTTAAACACACACACACACATATATATATATATCTATTTGATTTTATTTAATAATAATAGTATAAACACATGTATGTAATTGGGCCCAACTTGTGGGCTATCTTCTCTTTTTGTATGATTATAACTAATATTTACCAATAGAACCTTAATTTGCATATTCTTATTGTATTTTGACTGAAAATAGCTTTATTGGCCAATTTGACAATGAATGCAAGATTATTTATTAGCTAATACCAGATGAAATCAAATGATCACGTAAAATATATGGTATTCGTATTATTAAGTGAAATCAAATAGACACATACATATATTTATGCTATTCGTATTGTTAAGCAAAATCAAATAGACATATACTTGTGTTTAAACAAAATTTATTCACACACATTTTTTTTTAGGGTTTCCCTCACATACATAATTAGTGAGGGATGGAAATATTCATTTTGTGAAATGTGAGGGATGGAGAAATTCATTTTGTGAAATGTGAGGGATGAAAAAATCATTTTATAAAATGTGAGGGACGAAAAAATTTGTTTTATAAAATGTGGAGGACTATAGATCAGATTATGTAAAATATAATTTGATAAATTTACCCTTCAAAAATGATCACGTGCAAGGCACGTGATAGATTCCGGCCAAAAAATGATCGGAAATCTAGTTAGGGACTAAATTGGACCGATGTGAATATGTAAGGGACATAAAATTACACTTTTAAAAGTGAGGGACGAAAAAAGTCATTTTACAAAATGTGAGGGACGTTTTGGACGATTTTCCCTTTTATTTATTTATTTATCTTGTTGGGTTTTAATGGATTTTTTCTGCATTACTACTTTCCATTGCTCTGTGGAGTTATTTTTTTTTCTTAACTTTGTAGTTTCTGTTAAAACCTAAGAGTTTCAAAATGTTTGAGGCTGGTGATGACATAAAAATTAGGACCAATAGCAAACCTTAACACTTCCAAGAGTATCCTTAGTTTCACAATATAATGGGTACTACCCACTTCCAAGTTCCACACTGTGCTACTTTACAAAGACACGGTAATGTTTTCTATCCCTCCAATGGCAAATTTTGCCAATTTGCTACCAGTATCATTTCCTTGCAAGTTAATCTGAGAAAAGAACCACATACAAAACAGAGGGCTCAAGACCAATATATCTTTGGCTATATTTGCAGCTTTAGCATCAGATTAGTAATTGTAAACTAATGGCTTTGGTTAATCATATTTGCTAGCTTCAGCTTCTGCAGCATCCTTGCTGCCTTCACTTGCTTCTGATGTTGCCCAGCTTGCTACAATCTCCCCAGGCCAGTTACTTGCAATTGTCCCATATCCTAACTTGTTCTTAATTGGACAGATTGTTGCAGCAGAGTTCATCTTGATGCAAACCTCAATATGTTCCATTTCCACTACGCTCAACTCCTCGTGTTGTATTCTCACTGTTCCTGAGTGGCTTTATGTGCAACCTTGTCAATATCTAATCTGGATTCACTGAACTCTGCTTTGTTCTATCCTTACATATTAGTCATCGTAAATTGCAAGCAAGCTGAATGTGCTCCTTCCCAGCAATTAAAAAAATCCCTTCAAACTTTTGCAAATTACAGAAGGCAAATATACCTTCATCCAATTGGAAAAAAAAACCACCCTGAAAAGCTCCAAATCCTCACAGTGAACTAATTCTCACTCGCATATTTTGGGGATGCCTTGCTAGAGCATATCACCTACATATGAGGTCTCTCAAACATGTAGTAATAGAGCTTGACCCTGCTAGTAAATGGGAAAATGACTATTAAAGTCATGCAGAGCCAATAATTCGAGTCAGTAGTTTGTTTACACACTGTGTGCACATGTGACATTCGTATAGAAAGTAACAAAAAATTTTCTAGTATTTACCATACCTATGACAGTAGGACCCACCCAATATAGATTGCACCCGTGCCTTCTTCACAATTACAGTTCCTAGAAGATGGCAAAGTTCCTGTGTTGAGTAAGACTTCTCTGGCTGCATAGAAATTCACAGGTTTAAGCATCATCAATGACAACCTAAAAAGCCATGGCTAGTCAGCAATTTGCTGACACTCTGTTCATTTTCAATGGACTATAACATGTCTAATATGTAAAGGAAACCTGTGTATATGTCAACAAAAATCTCACAAGATAACCTGGATATTAAGTAGAAAGCCAACCAAGTACAGTGTCCATTTGCTATGTTGCCACAAATTGATTAGTCCAGTATATTCTCCAGCTCAGCCTCCAAGGAGTGAGTTCAGCATCCTCTGAAAAATTAAAAATGATGGAAACCAAAATTAGTCAACAATTCTTAAAGAATAATGCAAACACAACATCCAGGATGTGACACTTTAAATTTATCTGAAGAAGTAATTAATTGACTATTCTCAGTCTTTAAACAGCTATTTTCATGATAATGTACCTATAATCTTTCACCTCAATCCTATAACTGCATCTAATTTATTTGGGAGAACATTTTAAACTGCAGTATGTAAATATCTTGAAACATCCAATGGGGCATGTCAATTGAAACATCCAATGGGGCATGTCAACCCTAAAAGGGCCCATGCAGTCTGCAAGCAATGGAGTGAATACTTATTTGTATAAAAGTCAGGTACAGTAACAGGAGGTATCATACTAATTGTAAAGAAACATGACAGGTACTCAACCTATCCAACTTCCTGCAATCTGATCTCGATTGGACAAATTTGACAGCAGATAACTAATCTAAAAATGTAGTTAATTACCCTTGAGAACTTGTAGATGAGAGCATCACAATCATGACGATCTGCATAATTGGTTCCTTCTCTAATACTTGATTCAAAAAGATGGAGCGGCGCAGAGCATTCCTATATTACACTTCAGTAGCAGCAGGAAAGTCCTCACTCATGCTCCACTCATTCAATCCTTTAACACTCATCTCAGAGCAAATTATCCGGATCTCTTCCAATTTTCCTTCCTCTCTGAGGCCTGCGAGAAGCTCAATACAAACAGTGTTAGTTGGGTAAAGACCACATTCAAGCATTGCCCTGTACCAGATATATGCTCCAACAAAATCCTTTAGTTTGCAGTGTCCTGCAATGAGTGTGTTATATGTATCAGCATTAGGAATCAATCCTCCAGCCCTCATGCCATCAAAAAGATCCTTGGCCTTTTCAACCTCGCACTCCTTGAAACTACCCAATATCAAGACATTGAAGGTCATCCTATCAGGAGGAATCCCTCTTTCTACCATTTCACTCTGCAGAGAAAATGCTTTTTGGACTTTTCCATGATTTACATAACAATGAAGAAGCTCATTGTATAGGACTCGATCAGGAATCAGGTTTATGTCAGACATTTCTTGAACAATTTTCTCCAGTAGCATCTGTCCCTGTTTTTCTGCTTTACATTGTGCAATTAGAGGATGATATGTGCTCAAGGTAGGTTTAACACCTGATGCTTTCATCTTTTCATATAACTCAAAACACTTCCAGGTGTTCCCTGCCTTGGAATATCCTGATATTAAGGAATTATATGTGATGACATCAGGATGCAGACCGATGCTTATGATTTTCAAAGCCAACTCTTCAGCTTCTGTAACCCTCCCTCTTTTGCAGAGCCCGCTAATGAGTGTGTTGTATGTCACTAGAGTTGGAGGGAGTTCACTTTTCAACATTTCATCGAGTAAACTAAATGCATCTTTTATGTTTCCTCTTCTACAATGCTCATCTATGAGTACATTGTAAATTTGAGCATTTGGCAGAACCCCTCTACATATCATATCCCTGAGTATCACTTCAGCTTCCAGATGCCTACCATCCTTGCATAAGGAGTTTACTAAAGAACCACAAGTAACAACGTTGGGATTTATTTGATTGTCTTTCATTTCCTCAAGAATCTGAAAACACCTCTCAAACTGACAATTTCGCCCATAGCCCTGAATCAGGGTGTTATATGTCTCTAGATTGGGGCTAATTCCCTTCTCAGTCATCTTCTTAATCCATTCATTTGCATTATCTATCTCGGATGCTCTGCAAAACATGTTGATCACTGTATTAAATGTGATGCAATCAGGCCTCAACCCAAAATTTTCCATTTCTCCAATTGTTAAAAGCACCTTTTCTTTGTTGCCTTCTCTGCAGTACCCATCAACCATAGCATTAAACATTACCTTCGTGGGAACAACCCCATTTTCCATCAAATGCTTCATTAATTCCTCGGCCTTATCCATTTTCCCTTCCTTACACAATCCATTAACCAAAACGCCATAAGCACACTCATTCAACTGCACCCCTCTACGATCAGCATCTTCATACAAAGCCAATGAAGCATCTGCATTTCCAGACCTCAAATGCCCATCAAACAGTATGCTATACGTGAATGCATCTGGAACAAACCCATGAACCTTCATTTCCTCTAATACTCTTCCTGCCTCCTCCATCCTTGCCGCCCTACAAAGCCCACCAAGCAACGTATTATATGTGACAACATTAGCCTCCACGTTATCATTTTTCATCCTCTCCCTCACATTAAACGCCTCCTCCAAGTCCCCTGCTTTACAATATCCATCAATGAGAGTATTGTAAGTCACCCTATTCGGCAACACTCTTCTATCAACCATTTCGTCAAACAGTGTCCGCGCATCCGCCACTCTCCCTTCTTTACTCAAACCCCCGATCACAACATTATAAACAAACCCATTAGGCTTTATTCCACATTTTCTCATGCGCCGCATTTGCTCCACAGCTCCCTCCAAATCCCCCAACTTCACAGCCGATTGTATGGCCTTACCACAGCTAAACTTATCAACTCGAATACCGGAATTTACAGCATCTAAAAACACTTCCAGGGTCTTATTATACTGCCTAGAACTAACCAATGATTCAAGAAACAGGTTAAAAGCGTAAAGAGAAGGAAAGTTGCCGTCTCTTTTGATAAAATCATAGACCTCAGTGGCCTCGTCGGGGAGCTTTAACTCGGCATAAAACGATAAAAGAAAGCTAGAAAAGATGGGTTTTGTAGGAGGAGGCGAGGATAGGGAATAGAGGGTGTAGAGTTGAGAAGCTGAATTGGAGCGAATGAGAGTGCTGAGGAGTCTCTTCGCAGTTTCGGTGCGATTCTGTTGCAGTAATATTCGAAGCTTTCGAAGGTGTTGCTGGAGATTTTCGTCGGTTGCGTGGGCAGCTTCATTCGCAGCAGGGGCCGCGACGGCGGCAGTTTCATTGTGGAGAGGCCGGGCGGAAGGGAGGGAACAGAGGAATTTGCATTGCCGGATAGAACGGAATTTGGTGGGAAGAAGAAGAAGACGGACCCGACGTTTTGCCATTTTCCTCCGGACAACGGTTTGCCATTCCTCGTAACGTTGTACCATTTTCTTTTGTATTTGATTCAAGTGAAATCGATTTCTTGAAAATCCAGTTCAACTTTTTGTTTATTTATTTTTTTGGAGTTCTCTTTTTGTTTTTGAGATTTTCAATCAAGACTTTTTTATTAAAAAAAAAAAATCTTTAAGTGAACCTTTTTTTTTAATCTTTAAGTGAGCTTGATTTTTTTAATTAAAAAAAATTTCACCCTTTTTTTTTTTGTTCTTGGGATTTTGTGATTGAGAGGTTTCCCCTGAACAAAACCCATTAACAATATGTATTACTATTTTCTATTTTATCAGAAAAAAAAAAAAAAAAGTGTTACCATTTTAATGCCCTGCTTAGTTTAATCATTTCCTTTTTTTAAGATTGAACAAAATTTGGTGCAAGAGTTAAAAATGATATTAAAGAAACCTTTAGAGGATACATCATTTCAATCACTACATGTACACATTAAACCAAGGACAATTTTTTTTCTCTACATTTAAAAACACAATAATGTCAAATATTTTTTCCGGATCCATGTTGCTTTTTACCTAAATTTTTTTATTCCAAGGTTGATGAAAACTTTGCCTTACTGATTATAATTAGCCAAACGGTTCAGACAATTATCGCATAATAATTCATAAATTAAAACATGGTGCAAATCTATATCAGCCGATTTCTGCATATAGTACATCTTAAACATGGGACCTAAATTATTCCTAATGCGCTATTATTCTGATGACAACTTCACAAAAGAAGGCCAAAAGACCCAAAAAGAAAGCAGCAGCACAATTTGCCTGCCTCTTCGCTTCATTATTGCTGACTGATTCCAGCAAAACTTCAAGAGAGTCTTGGGTTGCCGCTTATTCCCATAACAGTCTTTACTGAAGCAAAACACTAGAATACACTCTGGTCATCATGCTTTTTTGTACCTAAAAAAAATGCCAACCAATTCAAAGATCAATGCGAAGGAAAAACAATTCAGCGTTGTTAAAATGGGACATTACCAAAGTTCTGCAGTTCACAGAGTTGACAACTTTTTGCTGAAGTTGATCAAGAAGGTGCGGATTTCCATTGGAGCTAGCTCGACCACCAACTTAATGGGATCAACAGGTCCCCCTCTTGAAACCCTTTGGGATTTATGAGTTGAACCTTCTGCTGACCAAACTAGTCTTTTCTTTTCCATGTCTTCCCTCTTCTGGTTAGCAGATAAGCTTGTTTCTGTAATTTGAATAATCTGCAGGAAGTTCACGAGGAACGATTAGTGATTAACCAATGCAAAGTTTTACTCATATATAAGTGATGAGAATCCAAAGCAGCGTGCTCAACCTGTTTATTGGGAAATAACTTTTTCAACTCCACCCTTGCTGGTACTGATAGGTCCTTGTCTTCTCCAACCTAGTACAGACAAAGTAAGTGTGTGGGGCATTAAATTTCCACCACTGTAGTATGATCGGTGGCTTAAGATATAACATGGCCACAACAGAAAAATGAAACAATATCTATATAAATGTAAAAGAAAAAAGAACCTCGTATAAATGAGCCAAGCGAATTAAAACTTCTCCATTTGCAAGCTCCTATAAACCACACGGACAAAAATATGATGAACTCATTAATTTGGACAAGAAGATGGTAAAATTCGAAGGAGCTTGAAGGGTACCGTGTTAGATTCCAAAACATACCTGGAGAGTTATCAATGCCACATTATCAGGTAAACTATAGGAAGGATCAATTCCTGTAAAGGTTGGAACTTTAAAATTGGTCATCTCATCTCCGTCCTGTGTTATATGAAAATCATGTAAGAATATAGTAATATTCACACAATGGCAATAAGATCGCTTGAGGTCTTTCCCATACCTGCTCGCTGAAGGCTAGAAGAAGTGGAGAGTATATCTCCTGTCCAAATGATCGACGCCACTTAGCTCCCTCCCCAAGTGGATCAATCCTAAAATATAACTTGCCTTGAACCTGAGAGACGTGTTATTAGCACTAACAGAATTATGTGAACTTATGAAATGAGAAGAATTCATTTTCGCTTCTTTACATTATATAAAGCCTTTACCATAAATCACCAGTTGGTTTAGAACTCATGCATTCTGGAAATTAGAAACACATACTAGAAGCGAAGAATTAAGATAAACTAGGATTTTTTGGATGCCAAATTCTGATTACAACCACACTAGCTCCATTTGTCAAAGTAGCAATAGCAAGCAGAAACAATTATATAAGACAACTAGAGAACGAGGAATTTGAAAGTGTTTGCTATCTTACGGTTAGCCCTTTGCATGCACTAGGAATACAGACTGTTTCATTTAATGCCTCTGCAACGCCTCTACTATCATCAACAAGCAGTCTCCTGTAACCCACAAATAAATAAAAGTGCACAAGTCACCCTAACATTAACTTTATTAAATTAACCCCATAATCAGAACACCAGGAGGAAAAGAAAAGGAAAAGAAATGGCAAGACTTAGAGCAGGGGAAGAGGATGCAAAAACATGGAGTAAACCTGTGAAGCATCAGTTCCAATTGCCCATCAAAAATGCTAGATCCTCCAACAGATCTATCAACCAAGATTGAGAACTCGGTGTCCTTATCTTTCATATAAATTCCAAGATTGATCTGAAAGATGAAAAAGCCACTGTTTGAATCCATTTACTAGTGCATAACCAATATCCTATATATAACCTTAAACCTTCCCTCTCTAATTGACCTGAAAACTGCAATGAATGGTGCAGCTAAATATACAAGTTAAAAGGTCATGGCATATCTAAGGTAAGAGAAGAAAAAAGTTGCTTAGCGTAGGAAAAAATCATTGAAGTGGACACTCTTTTCGTCACCAATCCTTAAAAGTCACACTTAAAATGGATTATCACCCTGTCCCAAACCAGAAAATAGGAAATATGGATACTAGTCGGGTTGCACTTAAAATGGATCAATTTTTATTTTTTTAACCCTCGCGCCTCTCCCTACACCCTTCCCACTCTGGGTTTTCAGTTAATCCTTCTTAATTACTTTAATTGAGAAGTACAAAATTTCCAATCCCAAGTTTTCGTGTAACTGGCTTGACTGTTGGGTAAAACACAAAATTAGTACTGAAAAATCGAAATGATAGAATAGAAATAAGTAAAAGAAAATCTCCAAGATACCCACATACTCGTGCAGTATTTGTTTTATTTTTATCAAAGACATACTCAATCAATATTTTCTGTAGCTAAAGTTCAATTCCAGACAACAATCGCTAACAGAATTCCACGGGTATTCATTCAAGTCACACTAGGATACTGGGCAATGGGCATACCTAGCGACCCAGAATCAAAAAGCAAGAAACTCTCATAATTAGGGACAAATCAGGTGACTTAACTGTAAAATGAAGAAGATAAGTTAAGCCCCGAAGAAAAGGATCTGCAATGTTCAGGTCTTGTAAATTAACATCTTTGTGCATAAGTTTCTCCAACCCACTAGGTATGTCAAAAGCAACACAAACGTGACTAAGAAGAGCTACTCATGATGAAAATTTTGCTTTAGTAATTCGTCATTAACCAACTGATTAGCTCATATGTTACCAACAACTCCGAAATTTAAGAGCAGCTTTTGTCAAACCTTTGAAACTGCAGGGTGATTGAAATTAAGAATAAAAAACTTTCCTGTGAGATATTAGCTCTATTTCCACAGCAGACCCCATATTTCTGTTAAGAGCGGTTCAATAGTTTGTTTTAAGATAGGAATTTTTGGATATAGTGAAACACTTCTCATGCAACCCAAGGTTTAAGAGTCATTTATTAAGTATAACACAAACATACTGGGTAATAGTTTCCTGCCACAGGCTGGTTCACTTGAAGGTTCCAGTCAGATCTGTAGTCCCGAATCTGCAAACAAAGTTAATATAACAATATAAATGTACCTTTTAACATCCAAAAGTTTTGAACATCTAATAAGCTTTACCCAAAAAAAAAAAACGAATTAAACGTCAGAAAAGTGCCATACTTGGGGGAAATAAAACTTGATGCACAAGAAAAGGATTATGTTACAAACCCGTTCAAGGAAATCTCGACCATTAGAATCTGTATAGAATGTTTTATTGTTCTTGATGGTGGTGGTAAGTTGTGTTACTACCTCTTTGCCAAGTCCATCATTAATGGGTATGGGGCCAACCTGGAATAAATAAATCTTGATTAGGAGCCACAGCTGAAATTGAAACTTCATCTACTGAAATACCCCAAAAGATTTCTATCCAAGAATGCACTAAATTGACAACTTACAATGAACTCAACCTCAGCATGCTGCTTTTCCTTGTAGACTCGTGTAATCTGACAAATGACATGTTGCATACACTAGTGACAAAATAAAAACTCTGCAAAACAATAGTGCTTTATTGTGTGTCCACTATAGAGACGGTACTAAGGAGCAGGGAGATGAGTGTCAGTGAGCGCAAGAATTGATGAATAAGACAATCTTTCATAACGCTTCTCATGGTATTCTTCTAGAGCTCTTGAAAAATTCATAGCATGTCACAATTCAGAGTAATTTATAGCTTGCCACTGGAATAGACTTAATATGATACAAGAAATCTGATGGAGGAAAGGGGGGGGAAGTGGACATAAGGGAACATGAATAAGAGGCTTAAATATCAATTAGTTGCACAATAACCTGATATATCCACGAAGTTACACTCTGATGAACTTCATCAAAGAGCGGTCCCCTAAGAACTGTAATTGGTATCTGTTACATCAAAAAAATAAATAAAATAAAATAAAACTTTATTTTTATTTTATTAGAGGCAATGAGGGATCATATTGGTTAAACTTTTGACATGATTTTTGTACCTTTTCTTGAGACTGGATGGGAAATGTGGAGTTAGGCCGGAAAACATATGCTCCAGAAGCCTTCAAGATTCAAGAGTAAAAGTTAGGCACTGTTGGCATAATCTTGAGCTGAAGACAACACATAAACAGAAATAGGGGAGAAAAAGAATAACAGATCTTTAAGATAAAACTAGTTTTCATGTGGAAAGAAACATTAAAGTTTAAGACAACTATAACAAGTTAAGGAAACTACACAAGTTAAAAGGTATAATACCTGAGGCACCACAGGTGCAACATCCTTAGTACCATCATCTCCAACATAATAACTATAAGATTGCTCTAGAGAGGACTTGACCTTGTTAGAAAGAAATCAGTTAGTAAAATTGATGTTAATTTAACTCAATTTTAAAGTTTGAAGAAGATGATTAAAGGAAAAAAATGTCGTAAAAATCACAACATCCTTTGCATACAGCTGTTCTTACAAATTTATGATGGTTTGTAGAAAGGAGAGAGGGGAAAATAGAGGGATGCTAGCAAAGAAAAAGCTTGCCCTCTATTTAGGTGTGCCTTCATAGTGTAGTATGCATAAGGGGCGGATATATTACATAAAAGAAAAATATTTACCATGTTTTTGCCATTAATATATCCAGTCAGTTTTCCGTCACTTCCAGAGTATACAAGCTTCAAATTCCCAGGCCCTACTTCAATAGCATCATTTTGATTCCCATCAGATCTGTAGAACTTCTCCCTTACTGAAGTAGTAGCTGCGCTTACAACAGGTGACAAAAAATGGAATATTGAACAAGAAGAAATTTGGAGATTAATATGCTGAATAACAAGTCACAAAAAACTTTCAAGAGACGCAATCAGATGGTTAACCTGCTCTTTTACCACTAGTGACAGTGTATGTGCTAAAACCTAGAGGAGGAACCACCACTTTGAAAGCAAGCCAATATAGGGGGCCTCCTACAGGGGATTTTCCAACATTTGCAGTTGCATAAAATTCCCGTAGGGCCATTGCAGCATCAACTACAGGAAGGATCTGTGATTCGATTTCTTTTCCAGTGGAATCTTGAACAATGACATTCGCGCTGACAACCTGTGGCGAGTTTATGACAAAAGATTGGGAATTCAAAAACAGCAGAAAACTTAGTTGCCTAATGTTTTGCAACATCAGAAGTTACTCACAGCTAACCTGACAACCATGTAGGACTAAAAGCAAAAAGAAACAGAAAAGATGTCCATATACAATAATGCATGTAGATACCAGGCAAAGTTGCAGATTCTTTGGAAAAGGAAGTCTTGCTTGAATATACAATGAGAGAGACAGTTAGCAGAGCAATGTTAAAAACATGGACCAACTGTAATAGCGTATAACATGACAAGAAAAAATATCGTAGGATAATCGCTGTCCAGGATAAAGTAAGAGAAACTTGCTGTTCATGCCTCAGTTGACCTTCTGTGAATTGCTTCAGGATAGTCTCATGTGCCACTGAGTATTTCTTATACAAGAGATATTCAAATAAATGTATTAAGGGTCAGCACAAGGAGACAAAGATCTGTAACAAGCAAACTACAATCTTCTCGACAATTCAGTTAGCATAATGAAAAAGAAACGGCTATATTCCTTGCAAATCCAAAGCTCGCACTGCAGGTTAGATAGATTAGCTTCTTTACCTTTTTCCTTGACTTCATGTACCCACATGTTTTTAGATATCCAGTTTTCAAAATGATTTATTTACTTATACTTTGTGCATACTTGTCTTCAAGCTCATCGAAGTCAAAATTCAAAATGCAATAGAAGCAAACTTGTTCAATGGAAAAGTTATGTCAGTTGAATGATAACACTAAAAGGATATTTGTTTCCAGTTAAGAGAAATAGTTACCAGTAATAAATGGGGCAAAAAGCTAGATAAGGACGGTAAATAAAATATCTAATGCATACTCACAGGAATTTTCACAATCTCGGATCTTTTCCACCCCAAGGAGTTATAGATCACGACCACCTACAAATAGACAGTATCTTAGATGGCCTATCTCATGCCAGTTACTAATAAGGGAAATAGAGAAACTCATACAAAAAGATAGAAAGCATTCTAGAAAGATTCACTTACTAATTTTTTCCCAGGAGATAAATTAACTTCAGATGGAGGACAATAACTTATGTTCAGAAGTGGGCACTGGTAAAAGAAGGAAAATGACATGTTACAATCAAATTAATACAAAACCAGTCAGCTTGATACTCAAGAATAAAAAGGGAGAAGGTATAGTTTATCTTAGATTTGATCTAACAGAGATAGTCCATGGTAAATAGACATTCTTGCATGAAGTCATCACCACAAATAGAAAGCGCACATGATGAACAAACAACAACAATGTCTAACCAACCTCCGAAACAAAAAGGAAACAAGTATTACTTGTAGGAGAGAGGAAAGGAAAAAAGAAATCATTGCCTGGTTTAGTAATAAGGATTAATGAACTTCAAACTTCAAAAATGAAGATCCTTCCATAAACACCATGCGTATTGTAAAGCAATCAGAAAATATTGATTTCAGTTAGACATTTTATTTTTTAGTGATCTTTCAAGAAAAAAAATGTAACCTTGTAAAAAAACCAAATAAATAAATTCCAAAGGCAGAAGCTAAACAATTCAATACAATTGTTGAGATACATCTTATATCTGTCCAAAAAACAGAAGTCTATGGAACAGATAGGCATTCCCGTACCAGACAAAAACCAAAGGCCACTATTTAGATTAGTATCTGCATTGATTTTTTTGAACAAAGGTCAAAAACTAGGTAGATTCTTATATGTTAGAATTAGAGCAAAAAGCATTCGCAGCTTAGTTTTAATGGACAAGGTGCTGATGAAAATCATATCTTGGGAAGAAATAAAGTTAATAATCAGCAAATATTGATAGAGCTCTTCCAATAGATACCTGTTGTAATTTAAGTCCAGACTCTGATGATGATTGTGCTATATAAGCGAGTGAAGTAGAAATCACATCTTCAGCCTGATAGTTCTTAAGTTAGTACCAATCATCTGGAAAATGAGTTCACCCAAACCATCAAAGAAACATCAAAGTTTCAATCATCTGGAGTATAATTTACCTCCTTGTAACCTATTGATAGACGTTTGGCATAGTCATTTGCCACATGTTGCTGTTCTGTTCCAGTGACAGCATCATGATGTTGAGCAATCCCTAATGCATCACCCAATGAGTCAGTGCTTGGTCCAGCTTCATTTCTTCCTTTGAAAAATTCGAGTTGCCTAGCTGCCTGATAATGTGTAGGAGTCTAATTAGGAACAAAGAACTGAAATACTGCATACGCAGCAGCTCCATAGCTATCAATTAAGATAAAACAGCAGATGACCTACCAAATAGTACCCACTCAAGATTCTAACATAGCGTTTAATTGCAGGTCTGCTGGTAAAATATCCAGTCCAATAAGCATTAATGCGGTCTGCATATCTGATGAGCAGCAGCATTAATTCCCAGATTAATGACAGGCAGCAAACCAAGAGAGTTGTTAGCCAGCAATAAAAAGGTAAACTCCCAAATCTTGGACTCACGGGAAATAATCATCAGTTTTAAGAGGCCAGGACTCTTTAGAAGCATATTTTGCCTCAGTATAAATTGATGGTGTTGAATATAATGCATTGACGCGGCCATCCTACATACAAGTGCATTCAAAGATCAACGCATTGAACAATCTGAAAAATCATGAAAATGAGAAACGACTAATAGATGATTTGCTGGTGCAATTTATAAAGAAAGCAGACATTCAGCACAAGGACTTTGAGTTATAGACCAATCCGATTTACTAAAAGTGAGACTGACTTCATTGACATAATGAATGAGCTTGTCCATGTTCCGAAACCATGTCCGAGCATACTGATACTTGAAATCTGTTCCCATGGTCCACATGACATGATTTGTTCGAGTAATATTAGCCTGTCAAAGAAACAAAGAATTAAAATTCCTTCTTTCTGATAAAACATCACCTAAACAATTAAGCAACAAATTATGAGCTATTGTAGCAAATGCCTTTGAGAAAATGACAAATCAACTGTTACCATCGTATCTCTAAACAGATTTTCCTTTCCCTTAGTCAGGATGTATAGCTGACTTATCATGTCAAGTCAAAATTTACATGCAGTTCTTCTTCTTTATATCAGAAAAAAATACCCAACTGAATATGCAAGTAAATTTTTACAACAGCAAATTATATCTGGAGTCGTAGGAAGACAACAAAGATGAAATTGTTCACAATGAGCATCAAAAGTTCAGAACAAGTGGAGTTCGTAGCATAAAAGCTAAAACTAAAATATGACTTGCCTGTGAAAAAGCAGCAGCAACAAAATCATTCACACGATCTTGAACATTGTAATCAAACAAATTCATATCATCCTGCAGTTTATTTAAGAAAATTATCATCTGCTTGTACTCACCATATATTGAATAACCAGTTATCTTATTTCTCTATAGATACCTGCACGATATCAGAATCATCATTTACTTCAAAGTAAAAACCACTTGGGGGTTCATAATTCTCTGGGAATGCACCAGCAAATATCTGTGAGAGAAAGAGAGAGACTGCCATTTAAATCCCTAGCAATAAAATAGGCAGTCATAAAAATGCTTGAGAACTAAAAAAGTACTGCAACTAACCTGTGCTGAAGAA